>NC_133361.1:107545338-107629908 GCF_049309525.1 Garra rufa
ATACACTGTTTTGTCTCTACTTTAAGAAGCTATAAAAATAAAAGTTATTTTCCATAAAAAAGACATTGCAATTACTACAGTATAAATACATTTTAAACTAAAGTGGTTTATTTAAGATTTATTTTTGCTATTTTGCTATTATTGATATTTTAACTTGAAATGGTGTTATAAACAATTTTTTTATGTACATTTACATAGTTTATTTTTTTATAACTTTTTGCATGTTTGCTGAGTAATAGTTGATGTAAAAGAGTTAAAGGTAGTTTTAAAAAATTGATGTTATTGGTGCTTAATGGTGCCACCTGTTTAATATGGGTTACACTTTAGTTTAACATTTATTTATACTGTAGTAATTGCAATGTCTTTTTTTTATGGAAAATAAATATTTTCATTTAATATATATATTTTTTTGTATACCATAAGTGTTGGTTTGGCAATTTTTAAGATATTTTAAGGCCAATATAGTATTTAAATTATTGTTTGATTTGAAGATTTTATTTTATTAAATTGTGGCCATTTTGTTTTATATGGTACTTCATTTTATAATGTTTTGAATTGTTTCAGTAAAGTGTTGTTTACAATCTTTAACTGTTCGTGGTGTTTTCACTGTACTATTACGAAAGTGGAATAAAGGGGTATAATATATGTGACCCTGGACCACAAAACAAGTCTTAAGTCGCTGGGGTATATTTGTAGCAATAGCCAAAAATACATTGTATGGGTCAAAATTATTGATTTTTCTTTTATGGCAAAAATCATTAGGAAATTAAGTAAAGATCATGTTCCATGAAGACTTTTGTAAAATTCCTACTATAAATATTTCAAAATGTAATTTTTGATTAGTAATATGCATCGTTAAGAACTTAATTAAGACAAGTTTAAAGGTGATTTTCTCAGTATTTTGATTTTTTTGCACCCTCAGATTCCAGATTTTCAAATAGATGTATCTAACAAACCATACATCAATAGAAAGCTTATTTATTGAGCCTTCATATGATGTATACATCTCAGTTTTGTAAAATTTAACCTTATGACTGGTTTTGTGGTCCAGGGTCACATATTTTATCATAGTCTTTTTTATACTGCAGTATTTGATGTTTGTAAAAATTTATGTATGTTGTTTTTTCGGGTAAGTTGAAAATAAATTCTGCAAGACGGTAGCCTTACATTAGTAAATTTGGACATTATTGAAGGTAGGTGTCAGAAGTGGTTAAGTGTTAAAATAAGGTGGCATGTATTTTTTTAATAAGCATAGTAATTTACAATTTACAAAAAATTATTAAATTTACAAAATAACCATGTTTTAATAAAGTTGTTTGACTATGGTTTTTGTAGTAAAACGCATGTATTTTGTTTATTTGACAACGTTTTTAGAAAAGCTGTAGATAATGAATACTAGAGTATTTATATAATATATTTTAATATGGGAAATTTGATGATTAGAGAAAATATAAACACTTTTGTAAACGCATATAAAAACAGAGTGCATCAGAAGTACTGTAACATTTATTTAGAAGTTATGGTGTTTTATGAAAGTCAAGTCACCTTTATTTATATAGCGCTTTTAACAATACAGATTGTTACAAAGCACTGCACAGTATTTAGACCGCACAATAGTGTGTAGGTAACGCATTATTGTAAACAATCAATTTGAAGTTCAAGGCAGTTCAGCCAAGTATTCAGTGATATCTTCGTTAGTTCAGTTTAGTATTATATGATATCGCTGGAAAGCTTCCCCAACTGAGCAAGCCAGAGGCGACAGCGGCAAGGAACCAAAACTCCACAGGTGACAGAATGGAGAAAAAACCTTGGGAGAACCAGGCTCAGTCGGGGGACCAGTTCTCCTCTGGCCAGATAAAACCAGCAGTTTTAGCTAATGTCTTTGAAGAGAAACTCATCAGGTTCCTGTGGAGTCGCGCCGATGGTCTTCTAAGTTGGCGATGTCATTATTGATGATCCTTCTCTGGAGCTCATCTGGTGACCCCATAATCGGCGGTCCTCTGAGGGGTTGGCATCATCTCTTGTTAGGTATTCTGAATCCGGACTGAATCTTGTATAATTTGCAGAAACAGAGAAACAAATAGAGAAATAATTAGCGTAGCTGCTGTTCCAACCATGCAAAAATTATGTGTTTTGGCCAACCTGAAGAAAGTTGATGTGTATTTGATCAGATGTAACTGAAGTACAAAGTTATGAGATACATTATGTGAATGCTTGGCTAAAGAGATGAGAAGTAGTATTTTATAAGTGATACGCAACCTAATTAGTAGCCAGTGCAGAGACCGTAAAATTGGGGTAATATGATCATATTTTCTTGATTTGGTAAGGACTCTAGCAGCTGCATTTTGGACTACTTGTAGCTTATTTATTGAAGAAGCAGGACAACCACCCAGTAGTGCATTACAATAGTCCAGTCTAGACGTCATGAATGCATGAACTAACTTTTCTGCATCAGAAACAGGTAACGTGTTCCGTAGCTTAGAGTTAAAACCTCTATTCTGGGTCACTGCAGTTTCTCAGGCCTGTCGAGTGGATCAGCAACAAGCGCGCTTGGGATAGACAACAACACACCAAAGTCTAATACAAGTTGGTTTATTGTTATCTACCAAAGAAGATGGGGCAGTCCCATCTTTTATACAGCACCCTTACAAGCCTTCATGTAGGCGGGGGTTCACATATCATTTAAGCAAATACTTCTACATATGGGAAGGAAAAATACAGATGATCCAGAGCAACTATAAGGAAGAGAGGAAGATAGTGCAGCCGCACTCAACTGGTTTCCTGTCGACAGACAACCCTGAAACAGACAGACAAAACATTCCCAGACAGAACTGTATCATCACACTCTTAACTGAAGCAAACTGCGAAAGACAAGAAAACTACAAAATATTAACTCAAGGAAACTTCACTGCAAAACAAATTAATTCTTATAATCCCCTCTTCCAGACTCTCTCTAGAGTCTGGATTCTCCAGTATCCTTCTGTGGCAGTGGGCGATATCCTGCAGAGATAGCAGAGACCATAGTATACATACGTTGTGTGAAACATTTCACAATGCATGTGTGGCAAGTGTAATGTTGTCACACTAGATTATTGAAATTACTTTTATTTTATGGTACTAATGTACGGACTTTTATTTTGAAATTTGTATTAGGAGAGATTGCTTGAGTGATCGGTGATGTGGTTACAAGCATAAGTGTTATTTTCATTTGTTTATAGAGGTGTATTTTTATTTCAGAATTTCTGTTTTTGTTTTCCCTTTTGATAAATTTGTTAATCTGTTAAAAAAACGTTCAGGAAGCACTGTCACGCAAGTTCTATAGTGCGTGAGTGCAAGGGTAGAGCTGATGTAATTTCCAGGCGCCCTCTCTCTTTCGCTGATTGTCACTGCGATAAAAGGTATGTTTCATCAGCTCCTCATGAAAGTGTTTAAATACTGTTAATTACTCATCAGTCACTGATTTTCTGTATGAAATCTGTCTGTCTGTAACTTGTCATTATTTGGAGAGTAGCAATTCAAGTTATAAACGTTGTAAAAAGTATGTTTATTCAGAGTATGCTTTCGGGTAATGGCCGCCATTACACGTGCGGTATTCTGCTGAGTTTTGCGGTTTAATGCAGCACTCATTTGTAAAACAGTTAAAACGTTTCATCTGTATTAGGAGTTACACATTTATGACTGGATTAAGTTATATCTGTTTACTTTTATCTTTCTATTTTCAATGATCCATGAGAGATTTTAATGCATTTCCTGTTAAACGAATATACACTGAAAAGTATGTAATGATTGACAGGCACAGCTTGACAAGGGATTCTCCTTATTGTTTGTCTGATGGTGTCTGTTATACTTCAATACAGGTATGTAAATGGGTCATTTATAGTTTCATTTTTCTGTGTTTTTCTTTGTTTTAATTCTGTTATTTCTGTAGTTTTAAAAATTGTCAATGCCTGTTATCTCTCTTTCGCTGATTGTCACTGCGATAAAAGGCACAGCTTGACAAGGGATTCTCCTTATTGTTTGTCTGATGGTGTCTGTTATACTTCAATACAGAGCAAAGAAGCCAGAAAGTAAATCCAGTTTATCAACATCCTTGTGTGGAGTTTCTTTCAATAACACAACGCAGAACAAGATCCACTACACATGGACCAAAAATTCACAATAAAAACAAAATAAGTAATACCGGTATTATCATTGAGAAGGTGCAAACGTGCCAAATAGGCTAGAGAGAATACCCCAATTCCAATTGTTAGTTCTAGACTTTAGCTCATCCTCATATATCTGTGATGAGATCTGCTTCATAGTAGCTACAGCAGTGCCAATTGATCCCTCAGACTCATCATTTGCAGGTATGTATGTGCAGCATTTGTCACCTACAACAGAACAAACCCCTCCCTGCTGGGCAAGAAGCATGTCTAGGGCCAACCTGTTCTGCACGACCACCTGTCTCAGTGCACGCAGCTCGCTTTGTACTCCTACCAGTGCAGCTGTGGTGCTGTTTACAAATGATGCCAGTCGACAATGCATGATGTTCTGTTGTCTCAGTAGGTCAGAGACGCCAAACTGAGGTGTCATAGACTTCCACACCCGAGTCCAGTGTGACCTCATCTAATGTTCATCAGGGACGTCCTCGTTGTCCACTGATCGTTTGCTCCTGAAAGACAAATCACGTTGTGTATGCATAACAGTCACACGATGTTGCAGCTGCACTGGTGCACAGAGGCCTGTCCAGCTCATCCTGTACGTGTTGTTTACAGTGTCCCCACCACAGTACCAGTACCAGTCATCAGCCAGCACTGCACCTTTCGCTGGCCAGAGATCTTCACAGAGCGTGAGCAATTCAATGCAGGCAGTGTTCCTAGAGGTGTAACAAACAGTTTTATTATTTCCCTTAGCACATGCTGCGGTGTTCTTCTCACATGAGCCCCTCTCGAACCTTGGACAGTAGCTTTGCAGCCACCTTTCTATACCCTGCCCTTGGTTTATCATTTGTTTACAATTTGTAGCACTTATACACTTATACTGTACGTGTCACGTTATCACCTGATGTCCCATTAAAACAATAAGGAAACATAAACCTTCTGGTAACACCAGGCTAACTTTTACATCAACAGTTTCAGTTTCATTTTTACTTGATGCACTACCTTGTTTCATCAGTAAAGGGTGTTGTTACCCTCTTTACACACCTAGGAGACCATACATACATATTCCCTGCATAATATGTACAGAACACAGTGAAATTGGGGGGTTCACAGTTATAGACAAATGGTTTCAAGGATACAGTTATTGTGGTGCAGAATAATTCTTGACACACCACACATGATTCATTGGTCAGTTGACGCACTGTCCAGTTGGCATACTGCCAGAAGTGGTTTCTTTTGGCCTCCTCCTTTGAAGCGTTGGGTACCATGAGTACAGCTAGGACAATACAGATTATTGCTCTGGAAAACAAAAACAGTTAGTACTTGTAATACATTGTTCTTCATTTCAAGGGTTTCACTCTGGTTGCATGAATCCACTGTGGAAAAAGATCAGTTAAAACAGCAGTTCTGGTCACAGCTAATATCTCTGTAGGCCCATCATACAGAGAGTCATTAAGGCCCCCGGTTTTTAATTTCTTTATCAATACTTGATTGCCCACTTCAAAGGGGTGTGAGTTAGCTTTCGGGATCTCAGGGTGTTTCATGTTAACCCTTTCCCAGAATTCAGTTAATTTTTCTATTAGGCCAACAGAGGGACATGTGGTCAGTTAACACCACACCTATCCCTACCATTCCATGGCACCAAGGGATGGGGAAAGGTCGGCCCATCACCACCTCATAGGGTGATAAGTTGTCTAAATTTGGCTGAGGCATCATTCTTAGGTCTGCTAAGACAATTGGAAGAACCCTTGTCCAATCAGATGAATTCATACTGATCATTGCTTTTCTTATCTTTTGTTAAGATACTTTTGATGTGAAAGGTGTGCCCTTATCGGAATCTATTGATACTGGAATACCATATCTGGGTATGATTTCTTTGGTTAAAAACTGCACTACAACGTTTGCATTTTCCTTCGCACATGGAAAAGCCTCTACCCACTTAGAAAATTTGTCCACAAGCACCAAGAGGTATTTAAAAGGTCCCCTCTTGGGCATGTGTGTGAAATCAACCTGCCATTCAGTAAACGGTTGGTTAGGCCTTGGCAGGTGTTGATGTTTTGCTGGAGGTTACCTTATATTATTTTTAGCGCAAATTAAACATCTGTCAAGAATGTCATTAACCGTTTGCGGTAATTGGTCGACGCAAAATAAGGCTCGCATTGTACCCCTCTTCGGCCGCGATAAGTGATACCATGAAATTCGCGGACGAGAAACGGTAAAACAGACGTAGGTAAACACAGTCGACCATCTTTGTCACGCCAGAGGTCATCAGGTCCCTGAGACGCAGAAAAAACTGACCAAAATTGATGGTCATTATCAGCTGCTGCTTTTTGGACAGCGACAAGGTCAACATCTGGAATCATTGACGACGTCATTTTTGAGGTTGACACTACAGCTATATTAACATGGGGGCTTGGAGGCCCCTCTTGAGCAGCCCTTTTTGCATTTAGGTCAGCCAGTTAGTTACACTTAGCCTCATCTGTGTATAAATTTGAGTGACCCTTTGTTTTTACTATAGCTAACGAGCAAGGTAGACAAGAGGCCTCAATAAGTGTTTCAACAAGATGCTGTTGTTTACTGAAGAAAATAGTTTGCAGTTTCATCAGCAGAAGTCAGCTTCAACACTCCCGATGGAGTGCAGACAGCGACTGAGTGCAGATAGAGACTGACACACACACACATAGAGGCTTTATCTATCTTCAAGGTTGTCTTAGCCAGGCAAGACTCTTTATCAGTGTGTTGGACACACACACTTAGGTCGATCATTTTCTGGTTTTAGACAGGGAACAACCTCGAGCAGACGCGTCTCATCAGACTTATTACCCATTTTTGACATTATTATGAACTTATAATCTGCGCCAGTGAAATGGCTGTTACACGACAATTTTATTGGTTTGTCCACTTCTGGTAACATGCTCAAAATGTTTTTCATAGTCGAGACGGACGGCGGAGTTATCTCTATGTGGCCCTGTCGTTTTGTTATCCATAAATGAGCTTCATTTATTTTCTCTGCTGGGGGCGCGCGGCGAGCTGCGAAAGGCACGGGTGCAGGATAAGGCGGCGGCGCGCATGGCGAGAATGTGGAAACGGAAGACAAGTCTGGATAGAGTTTGTTTGTAAATTCAGTCGCTTTGGTCGTTTGTTTTTTTTTTTTTTTGCAAATTGGACTCGGCTTCATCTAACAGTAGTTTCTCGTTCTTACCCGTCGGCTTTTTTTGGCACGATACCCTTAACTGATCTGGGCAATGAAATGCCTTGTTTATCATTCCACACGGTTTGTGTTTTTAACCAAACATCTTACCCGTCTTTCATATATTTTTGGTCCCTTTCAGGGTCACCTTCACCTTTATATGTCAATCGAAAAGCTTGTGCCATATTATTTGGGTCAAAAGAACCCATTCGGGGATATGTAGGATACACACCATTGGCTTTGGTCCAACCCGAAAAATTATTCACCCATAAATTTGTGTAAAACCCCAACTACATCTATTCATCCAATTTGGTGTTTCGCCAGGATTTGGTTTAGGATAGGTGGCTCCCATGATAGATATACAGATAATATATACAGATATTCACCTCACCATGGGACAGACCGAAACTCGTGACTCACACTTTTGCTTTTAATTTCGTTTTCGATTTTGATTTATAGCGGTCTTCCCAGCCTCGCTGAGGGTATACCTTACGTCAGTACAGATAGTCAGACTATACTCTGTCTTACCCTACTACGCAGTTAAACAATTGGTAATCAGACAGTCAGACTATATTCTGTCTTGCCCGAGTTACGCAATTTAATCAGCAATTACTAATTAGACAGTCAGACTATACTCTGTCTTGCCCAAGTCACGTAATTACAGACACACAGTAATAGTAATGTCACTGATCAGGTAGTCAAACTATACTTTGTCTTACCTGATCAGAGACATCACGTCAGGGGTCACCAAATTGTTAGAACCTTTGTTTTGGGTCACTGCAGTTTCTCAGGTCTGTCGAGTGGATCAGCAACAAGCGCGCTTGGGATAGACAACAACACACCAAAGTCTAATACAAGTTTGTTTATTGCTATCTACCAAAGAAGATGGGGCAGTCCCATCTTTATACAGCACCCTTACAAGCCTTCATGTAGGCGGGGGTTCACATATCATTTAAGAAAATACTTCTACATATGGGAAGGAAAATTACAGATGATCCAGGGCAACTATAAGGAAGAGAGGAAGATTGTGCAGCCGCACTCAACTGGTTTCCTGCCGACAGATAACCCTGAAATAGACAGACAAAACATTCCCAGACAGAACTGTATCATCACACTCTTAAATGAAGCAAACTGTGAAAGACAAGAAAACTACAAAATATAAACTCAAGGAAACTTCACTGCAAAACACATTAATTCTTAAAACAACCCTCATCCTAACCAACCCTCAGCTCCCCCTATGGTGTCAAGGATAAGGGTTACATGGACTCTGAGCTCTTTTTAAGGGGCCGTTCACATGTAGCGTCTTTTAGGCGCTCAAGTTCATTATTTCAAATGGAGACTCGCGGCTTGCGCGCGCATACTGGAAGCGTTTTTCCAGGCGCGTCTGCGCTGCATCGAGATAAAAACTTCTCAACTTTTCAGAATGCTGCAAGCGCACCGCAGGTCATGTGACATGAACCAACCAATCAGCTTCCTCACGTTTTTCCGTTACATTGAAATCTCAGCAGAAACATGGAGGAGCAGCTCATCATTGTGGTCCAGGGATTTCCTAAACTTTATGATTTATGAAATATGCTCCTGAGGAGAGACCACTAATTTTAATCATGGACCAACACGAGACACACGTTTCAAAAGACGTAATCATGTTCTGCAGGGAAAACCAAATTGAAATTCTCTGCCTACCTGCCAACACAACACATATTCTGCAGCCCCTCGACATTGCAGTCTTCAACCCACTGAAGACTGCTTTCTCCACTATGGCTTCCAGGATGGGTCACCACTCCTCAAACATGTCTACCCCACTGCAGTCACAGCCCAAAACATTAAGGCTGGGTTTCGCATGGCTGGCATCTTTCCTCTCTCCAGGGCTGCTGTGGACACAACCCAGGTATTTTGACATTAATAATATGATAATTCATCCTCTAAGTTACTTACATTTCTTTTCAAGTGTGTTAATGAGTTTTACATACGTTTTATTTTATTAGGTGGAAAGAGTGCTTCCATTTGCAGATGGAAATGATGCCACACCATCCAGCACTCCCACCACTCCGTCAGACACAACATCCATCGCTCCTGCCACACCATCTGCTACACCAACCAGCTCTGCCACCACAACACTGAGCCAAGCATTCACATAATGTATCTCAGAACGTTGTATCTGATCATCTGATCAAATGCACATTAATATTCCTCAGCTTGGGCTAAACACGTCATTTTTGTTTGGTCGGAAGTTGGAACAGCAGCTACGCTAATTATTTCTTTGTTTCTCTGTCTCTGCCACGGGATTTCCATCCCGTGGTAACTAGGGTTTACACAAGATTCAGCCCGGATTCAGAAGAAGAGATGATGCCAACCCCTCAGAGGACCGCAGATGATGCCAGCCTTGAAACAACATACAGCACTACATAATTTTCCTACAAGTCGATTACAGCACATAACCATTGCAATTAGTGTTCATCATCTGTTTGATTACACAGTTACTGATTTTAATATTTATATCATATGTACATCGACTCAACATACAGTATTCACCACTAATAAGCTACTAAATATATTGTAGTAGCCTAAAACTTTTGTACAGCTGCTCTGCAACAATTTGTATTGTAAAAAGCGCTATACAAATAAACTTGAATTGAATTGAATTGAATTGAACATCCATTACTCATTCACCCACACCATCCAGTGCTCACGCCACTCTCACCTTCACGTCCAGCACTCAACCTGATGACAGATTAAGCACAACTCAAACACCTCGTCCCACCTGTAACTGTCATGGTGAATAACAGGAGGTCTGGGTCCAAATGCAGGGAGAGAAAGAATATATTTAATAAACACAAAATCAAAACCAAAAAGCCAACACGGTAGACTCAACATAAACTCAAACATAAACTGAACAAAACAAGAGCAAGGTCATAGGTAGAACTGGAACACAAAAAACACAGAGGACAAAAGACAATGCAGACCTGAATCCAGAGTGAGCAGAAAGAGTTCTTATAGTCCAAAGATAATTGTGAACAGATGTGGGTGATCAGTGCAAATGACAAAACAGACGTGAAGAATCAGAGGAGTGAGTGCAAACAGCGACCTCAGGTGGCTGTGGGAAAACCCACAGCCCCGATCATGACAGTACCCCCTCTCTAGGGAACGGCTACCAGACGTTCCCAAAACAAAAATTCTGGAGGGAGGAGGAACGGTGGAAGGTGCATCAGGGGGAGGGATGGCGGGCCAGGCCCGTGCAGCGGAGGAACGTGAGCGGACACCGCCGCCAGAGGAACGTGAGCTGGTCTCGCCACCAGTGGAACGTCCGCGGGCACCGCAGTCAGAGGAACGTGAACTGGCCTCGCCGCCAGAGGAATGTCCGCGGGCCCCGCCGCCAGAGGAACGTGAGCTGGTCTCGCCGCCAGAGGAATGTCCGCGGGCCCCGCCGTCAGAGGAACACGAGCTTGCCTCGCCGCGTCAGGAACGTCAGCGGTCACCGGCGCGTCAGGAACAGAGAGAGCGGTCACCGGCGCGTCAGGAACAGAGAGAGCGGTCACCGCCGCGTCCGGAACAGAGAGAGCGGTCACCGCCGTGTCCGGAACAAAGAGCGCAGTCGTCTCCACCCCCACCGCAAAGCACGGGCGCTTCCGCATAGCCTCGGCGATACGAGCATCCACCGCCAGGCAGGCGTAGATGTACTCAAAGCGCGCTGCCGATGCCGCCTCAAATGACATCCCCTCCGTCATGGGAGCAGAGGGAATGGTCACCGCCTCAAAAAAAAAAATTCCTCCCTGCTGGACCCATTATGGAGGTCTGCATTCTGTCACGGTGAATAACAGGAGGTCTGAGTCCAAATGCAGGGAGAGAAAGAATATATTTAATAAACACAAAAACAAAAACAAAAAGCCAACACGGTAGACTCAACATAAACTCAAACATAAACTGAACAAAACAAGAGCAAGGTCATAGGTAGAACTGGAACACAAAAAACACAGAGGACAAAAGACAATGCAGACCTGAATCCAGAGTGAGCAGAAAGAGTTCTTATAGTCCAAAGATAATTGTGAACAGATGTGGGTGATCAGTGCAAATGACAAAACAGACGTGAAGAATCAGAGGAGTGAGTGCAAACAGCGACCTCAGGTGGCTGAGGGAAAACCCACAGCCCCGATCATGACAGTAACCCGGTGGCTCCCAAAAATTACCTGGTGGCAGCAGGTGTAATACCTGAGAGTCTGGCTAACGTTCTCATGAGTCCAGCCCTGGAGAGGAAGGAGAAGGTGAGGCGTCGCATTCCTTTGCCAGTCCGTGTTATCACCAGCGACGAGTATTTCAAACTGCTGGTAGAAAAAGAAACTAAAGGAAAAGAGAAGGAAGAAAACAAAAGAAAGTGCAAGGAAGAGATGGCAAAAAAGAAAGAAGGAAAAGAGACAAGCCCACGAGGCCAAATGTCAAAAGAGGCAGGCACCTCCTTCTCAGACGGGAGAGGGAGAACACTGTGCTGTCTGCCGTAGAGTGGTCCCACCTGGCTCAGAAGATGAGGCCATTGATGAATGGCTCCAGTGTGATCTGTGCCAATTGTGTGTGCAGAAGTGGAGGAAGTGCCAGACACCGACTGGCTGTGCCATAAATGTTGTCTGTCAACATAAAACACCTGAGAAATGTCCCCACAAGGTCAAAATCTACTGGTATTCCTATCCTTGTGGGGACACACACATGCACACAAATGTACATAATGCACACTGAAAATGAATGTTATTTGCAGTTATACTATTGTCAGTTTGTTGTTTAATGTAAATAGTTGTAAACAAACACACACACACACACACACACACACTTGTATCCTGTTCATTTATGTGTGTTAAAGTTTTCAAATTGGTTAATCATTAAATATTTTAAATCAGTTCAAATTGTTTGTCCTTGTTTATCTTAAGAAACGCATGGTATGTTAACTTAATGCTATTTACTAACGTTTCACATGGTTATTAACCCATATGCCAAAATATTGCGACACGATCAGGCCTAGCTCGCGTGGTCATCTAGCTTATTTAAGTAGCAAATTACTTGACTTTTAAACAAATAAAAGGGTACTCACCTTCCTTATTAATTTAAATGTTGTTTTCTTCAGTAAAAACAAATAAATGGCACACTGTTGATCCGTTAAATGTCCATTTTTGTCATTGAAATCAAGATGCGCACTCTGTACGGAACACCATCGTAAGCCTGTACGGAACATCGTTAATGCTTATCATCTTCCGTACACGTGCGGATAGGGCTGGGTATCGTTGCAAAATGTTCGATACCGATACCGATACCCTGAATTCGATACCGGTTCTGAACGATACTTTTTTTCTATAATTTTATTTTAAGAAATGTATTTTAACGAGATTACTTTTTCAGGATGTTTGTGACACTTTCACATCAGGCTTATCTCTAAGACCAATAAACAAAGGAACAAAAGCGCAAAATGAACAAAGTGTAGTTAACACAATATATCAGTGAATGTTTTTATAATAAAGTTCAAACAGTTTTAACTCAATCAGATTTAAGTATTTGTGAGGCTCACTGCTGCTTAAAGGTTTAGTTCACCCAAAAATTTGAATTCTGTCATTATCTACTAATGAAGATATTTTGGATTTTATCCAAGAGCGTTCTGATCCTCCCATGGATAAATCTTTGAATAAAGTTATTTTTGTTTACTTTACACAGAAGTATTCACATTGACTTATTTCGACTATGTTTTTGGTTCCTTTCTGGGCATTGAAAATGCATATCCAGTAAATATAGGAGGATCAGAAAGCTCTTTGATTAAATCCAAATGATCTTATTGATTACAGAATTTTCATCTTTTGGTGAACTAACCTTTTAAGATCACCTGAAATCACTCAACAGTTCTTCTTCAGAAAAATTAGCATGTAGCACTGATATTGATTCTTCAAGGTCGATTTTGATTGCTGATGTTTTACAAGTAAATGGGCTGATTCTGAAAGCCTTTTTAATATATTTAGTTTACACCTTAAGCAAGGGACAAGAATGAATGATAATATGAGTACATGAACAAAATGTTTATTATAAGTACAGCCATTTAAATTAGAGGCAACCAGTGCATTTAGATTAAAATCTAAATAAATGACAAAATATATTATAAATAACAAAAAATAAACGACAGTTCTTTCTTAGTGGTGTAGACAATAAATACAGCCATAATCAAAATAGGCTACTCTTTCAAAAATCAAAGTGCAAAAGAGACTGAATCTTCAAGCATGATACAGAGCTATTAATAGACAACTACACAATTTATTAGCCCACATACTAATAACAGCTTCAATATTTTATGTAGCCTAATTTGCGCGCATTGGGGAGTCGTTCTCTAAACGTGGGGTATTAAAATTGCTTTAAATGTGTGTGCGCGTGTTACTTTTGGTTTTGTTTCAACGATCCCGCGAAACTCGGCGGTGATGAGCGTGCATTCTACAATACAAGAGATTACTTTAACAAAACCTTTTGAAAGTGGGAGGACACAAACGGGATTTTGAAAAGCGTGTCCCCAGTGAAAATGATGCCCCTGAGTGCAACTCTGAGTTATCGTTTGATGTGAATGTATGTTGCGTTGTACCTATACTGAGACTATATTGAGACTGAGGCGCCATAATTGTATCCGACAGAATGTTGTCTGGTGTTTTCTCATATTTGACGTTTTGCCAGTCTTGGACGCGATAACCTTTTTACAAATATTGCATCGCACGCTGTTGCCGTCAATATTGGCATATTGTAGAAATACTTTTGATCTCTTATACATCGTTTGTGTTAAATTTATGCTATGCTTTAAAGTATAGTGTACATTACAGCCTCACATTTGACAAGCTCTGGGCGAGTGGGCTTGACCGCCATAAACTATTGATTTTCAAGGCAGCCTCGCCACAGCTAATCACCAGCATTTGATCTGGGCAAGTAAAAGATACCGCACGTTTTCTAGCTCACTGACGTTGACAAGATTATATCCTTGGGTATCGAAATTTGGTACCGAACGAAAATGATTTTTTCGATACTCGATAGTATCGAGACAATTCAGTCGGTGCTTAAAAAGTATCGAACTCGATACCCAGCCCTACGTGCGGAGGAGGTGCCTTTCCCCACTTTTCTCAAAAACTATTGGTCCAAAAGACATCAATCAATGTGTGTACTGTGCAATAGGTATTCTCCCAGAGAATGATCACACAAACATGCTTGTCAGGCTTTCAACAACGGAGGAGTGGTCAATGGCGTGCGATAAAAGACGAAAAGTGTACATAGTTAGTCTACGTTACATATCTTAGTATCCTACCAGTGTGTGTTACTGTGTTTTGTTAGCTGCGGCTAGGCGGTAATGTTATATTTATATCTTGCCGAATATATGTAGTGAAAGAAATCTGCACCTCACTTGAATAGTCAAATACAGACAGTTTACTTAAGATGTAATTTACCTAAACACAGTCGCTAATGTTTTGAGTCCAGATTAACAAACCAAGTTAGGTGTCAGTTACTGGATTTTAAAGTTACATCAGTATAATTAAGCCTATCGTTACAAGCAGTCGGTCTTAATTATAATCAAGCAACAAAATACTAAAGAGAAAATCATTAAATGTACTTAACTTGCCTTTGTATTAGTCCTATTGTTTGTAACGTCAATTTGCTACTTTGATCGTATGTTGAATGAAATACAATATTATAAATAACTATACTGTGATATATTACTATTGTGAAATAATATAGTCATATCGTGCACCCATGCTAGTTTTAAGATCAAACTCACAAAATGTGACAGAACTTCAAAATGAGTAACTTAACCTAAGAACACTGTTATGTGAACTCATCTGACAGAGAGAGGACCTGAAAGTATGATCATTGGACTCCATGGAGAAGAATACTATATGTAAACCAGGATTTTGGATCAGCTGTGCAGATTTGGTATGGAGCTGGTGAGTACATTTTCGTAAGCCCATGTCTGTCAGTAAGTAGATAATGTCTTATCAAACAAATTCATTTTAATTTAATTGAATGCTTGTGTGTGTGTTTCCTCCTTATGATCCTGAAGATTTGGGAATGAAAATCTTCTAATACATGATCTTCAGAGGAAGTAAGTATTCATTTCTAACGTTAAGACACACTAACATTAATTTTATTTTTAAAGGGAAGTTCATAGTATTTTTCACTTGTGTACAAATTCTGTAAAATGAGAATGTTGATAAAAATATCATAAATGTTTTCTTTATCAATTAACTTCTTTTAACTAAATTAAATCAACATTTGGTGTGACCATCATCCTGTGTTTAAAGCAGCTTTTGCACTAGGTGCACTTGCGGATAGTTTTTCAGGTTTGCAGGTGGGCCTCTTGAAGCATCTTGGAGACGTTGCCACAGTTCTTCTAGATTCAATCTGTCTCAGTTTGTTCTGTCATTCTTTGCAGAATGGATGATGATAAGATCAGATCTCTGTTTGGAGCACTGGCTGTTGTCAAACAAAAGTCTTACTGGATTATTACATTTAATGGCAAAATTAATGTTTAGAAATATAAAATAAATTACCCATTGAAACACTACAGCAAAAGATAAACATGACTGAATTAAAATCCTTTTTAGCTGGTAAAAATACTAGTGTTCTAATAATTTTGAACACCACTGTGTTTGGAGCCCATGGGAGTCAGTAGAATATTGTGGATTAAAATAAAATGATGTGGATGAGATAGAAATAACTAGTATAGTTATAATAACTATAATAACTTGAATAACTAGTAGCGAAAATTCAATAATCTAAATTTACATCTGAAACTAATAAAATTGTTAAGTCTTGATAATTTTGTATATGTGTTGGTTTTGTATTTATTCAGTTTTTAGATCAATTCTGACACAAATATTTCCTGTTGATAATTCACTCACCCCTCTGTCATTCAAGATGCTTATGTCTCTTTTTCTGTCAAAAAGGTTTTTGAGGAAAACCTTCCAGGATTTTTTCTACATATTTCGATGGGAGCCAACAGGTTGAAGGTCCAAAATTAATTGTCAATGCAGCTTCAAAGGGCTCTTCATCATCCCATCCAAGGAATAAGGGTCACTGGGAACTTGTAAAGCCCTTTGAAAGCTGTATTGAAAATTGGCTGTATTGTGGCGTGCAACCAAAGGCATCGCTGGGATTCGAACGCAGGATCTCCTGTTTACTAGACTAGCCGGGCAGCACATTAGCCCTCCGGGAGGGCGACTCTGACAATCCAGGCTTCCAGAGAAGAGGCCAGGCGTTGGCTGATCGGGCGCTGGACAGCTTTAAGGCGTTTGCCGACAACTGTGTTTTGCAAAATTAACCACTCGCTATCGGAAAAGCTTGCGTTTGCTGGACTGGAAAACCGCCCAAGGCACCGCTGGGATTTGAACCCAGGATCTCCTCTTTACAAGACAGGCGCTTTGACCAGCTAAGCCACGGCGCCTCCTTGGTGGGACCCGTTAGCCTACGATGCTATCCTTCAAAAGCACGTGAGAGGGTAGTGTTGCAAGGCAAGCTGCCCGCTGTCCTCGAGCTTCTATGTGTCTCCATTTCGCCGTCTGTTTTTTGGTAAAGCACGACGTTGGCTGTATTGTGGTGCGCAACCAGAGGCATTGCTGGGATTCAAACCCAGGCTGACCTTCCAGGTCTGTGACCGTCCAACAGTAAAAGAGCGCGTTCTCTCTCTGCAGGAAGGACAGGCCCTCGGGTCTCTGCACAATTGCAGTGCCCAGTGTTGTTTGAAAGGCAGAGGCACTGTAAGGGCCTCAGGTCCAAGGGAGGGCAAAAAGATCCAAGCTGCCATTTGCAAGGCACCGCTGGGATTTGAAACCAGGATCTCCGGTTTACTAGATAGGCGCTTTAACCAACTAAGCCACGGCACCAACCCACATGTTAATCGTGGGGATGGCGGCTTAGACGATGCATGAATAAACACTTTGTACGTCCTGCTTCCTCCACTTGATGCAAGACAGTTATTGCCATACCTCACTGAATTGGTTCTTGGGCATGTTTTGCTACCTTTTAAATATGATTGACTTTTTTTTAAAAAACAATTTACGCTGGGAACAGGAGGCCTCCAAATGGTTTCTGCTGTCCGATTGCAACACTGCGCATGATGGGCTTAAGAAAATGGCAAAAATCACAACTCAAGCTCCTCTGTGTCCCCATTCGCTGCCCATTTTTTTGGTAAAGCACGACGTCGGCTGTATTGTGGCGCGCAACCAAAGGCATCGCTGGGATTCGAGCGCAGGATCTCCTGTTTACAAGACAGGCACTTTAACCAACTAAGCCATGGCGTCAAATCAAAAGCAAGGCTGTCGGGAGGGTGACTCAGAGGGTCAAAACATCCAGAGGCGGGAAAGGTGCTGGTACGCTTAAAAGAGAGGCGCTGCGTTCGAAACCGCATACTTCCATACTATATAGTAGGTAAAAAGCAGTAGGCGAGGAAAAAAGTATGTTTGAATGTTCAGTATTCATAAAAGAGTAGGCGAGAATTAGTAGGCGAGTGGACTAATTCTCACTAGATTCGGACAAACGTATACTTAAAGTGCGTTCGAATATGCCTACTTACCTACTATATATTAGGGAAAAAGAGTACGTGAAGAAAGAAGTACCTTCGAAACCTCAGTATTCATAAGAGTAGGCGAGAAATCCCTACTGCTTCAGCCCAGATTCTGAAGTGTTCATCTGATGCACACTTTTCAATCCCAGGAGGCCAAAACGCGACCAGGGTGCAAACCGAAACACGGTTCACTGTCTTAAAATCATATTTGTTGAGCTACTGTATCGTAAACTGTTGATTTGCATAAGGTGCCAAGACGTTAGACAGTAATGCTAAAGTATATTTCTGATCTCGCTGTAAAACACGTTTTATTACGTATAGCTACCATAGACATCTTAAATATGATTACTAAATGTTTAACAACGGACAGGAATAAGTTCTGAGAGAATTAAATGAGCCCATCACAACACGAAACAGACATCTAAATGAGTGATGGACATTATTTGAGTTAATGTAGAATTCACTGTTGCCAACACTGCTTTAGATTAATGTTATGTAAATAAACACATGTACATATAGTAACTAAACATGAGTTATCTGTTTCATTTGTCTAATAGTACTGTTGATAAATTCAGGAGCATTTGAATTTGATGATAAACCAATTAACACAACAGCTACCTCATAAATGTAGTATTGAGCACACGAATCAGAGGGAACTGAATCTTGGCTGGATGTTACAGGGACAGATGAGGCAAGTATGCTTGTCAGGTGAAGAATGACTGATAAAGCAGTGCTGCCATCAAAGGCTTTGAGTGAGTACACTACAGACATCAATAAAACATATTTTAAACCTTAAGTTGCAGTTTATTAATAATATTTAATAAAAAATAAAAAAATAAATTAAGCAGAGCTATTACACCACTTTTCTGATTCTAGATTTCTGTGCCTTTGTTGCAGATATTTTGAGGTGGAGCAGGACCTGAAAAAAAAAGATGACAGCAGCATTTACAGGAAAAAAAGTAAAATCTGAAACTTAATATAAAGATTGTTCATTTTGTTTGTTAGTTCTAATACAGAGATCTGATGACATTGTGCTGTTAAAATGACAGCTTTTGTATTGTATTTGTGCATCTTTGTATGATCTGAAATGTCTGCAGACTGGTGTGTGCAGTGAGAAAGGAGAAATCCACAGCAGCATCCTGGAAATAAATAGTCTAGTGCCATCGATGAGACCCTCCATCACTCCACCTGCCCTTTGCCTCATCTGGACCAGATGTTGCTGTGGCCTCTTCATCATCAATGAGCCCAGAGCCAGCGAGAGCATCTAGAGCAGGGGTCCCCAAACTTTTTTCTGAGCGGGCCACATATTTTTATTTTCTTTAATGGGGTGCCAGGTCGGTTATAAAAGAAAATACCATGGGCTGGACTGACTACTATTATTATTATTATTATTTTATTATGATTTTACCTTTATTTATTATACTTTTTAATGCTAGAATCGTTTATTATTTTGTTATGCACCAAACACAAGATCTTCGAGCAGCTGATCCACGTTTCCTTTGTGCAGATATTGCAAACATGGAGGAAGATGTACAAGGTAGGGTCATTGTGTTACTGATGCTATGAGTTATTTGAGCATCTGTTGTGCTTATTTTCTTTTTATTATTATAAAACATAACTTATTATTACAGGTTCAGGGAAAGATGGTATTTATCTTTAACAATGAACAATCATAATGAAAAAACCTGAAAACATAACTATTAGGCTTGCTCACATCAAAGAATGCGATTATATACACGGAAATATGATTAAATATCTCTGAATCAAATTATTAACATTATAGTTTATCAAAAAATGGATTTGTTGTTTTTGTTAAGCCTCAGGGATGAAAAGAGAAATTCAACAAGAATTTAGGCTAGTTTTGCGTGTGGATAAACAATTTTGAATACAAAAAAAAAAAACATATTCAAAAAATAAAGAATTTGGGTTTTCCTGACAAAAAATATTTATTTTAGAATTAAAAAATACAAAAACCTAAATGAACCCAAAACATATATGTTATACTACAATCACAATAAAAGAACAGCTGTTTCTTCAACATGATCACAAAATGAACAAATTTCATCAATATCAAAATATTTATAGAAAGATGAATTAAACCTGTCGCTATATGTTAAGTTGTTGCACTTGTTATAACGTCGTTGGTCACATGATAACGTCAACATGGCGGAAGACGTGCAGATCACATCCATACTCAACGAGATTTGGCTGTAGAGTACGTACTCTTTTAGCGATCATTAAGTAAGTACTTATTGAAATTAAGTACCTACTCATCCAGTATGCACTTTCGAACGCAGCCACATTATGTACGTATGTCCGACTATTATTATTACTCTTGTTTTTTTTTTTGTAAGAAAAATAGGACAATAATTTGTAACAGTTTTTTTTTTATTCAACAATGATTGTTTTACAATAAAGTTTAAACCTAAAAGTGAGGCAATGACAAATGATGGTCATTGCAAAGTGATGGTGCTAGGGAGCAATGTGCTTTTTAAAAACATTTTTATAGGTTTAACATTAGATTAACAGCTCGGATTATACGCTACTTTGACATGAGACATAGAAAATGCTAAAAATTTAGTCAGGCGTGACTTCCGCGTTCAGAAAAAAGGTCTACAAGACAATCCTAAAAGACAATTCCTAATACAGTCCTTTAGGAATGGTTCCAAAATATGACTATTAAAGCCTTCCTCAAAACCGCCAATGTTGGTACTAGAAATGAGCAAGTAACTGATGTGTGCAAATTAAATCCATACACACTGATGTTAAAATGCTAACAGTGTCCTTTTTTATGCTTCAACCAAAAAACAGTGCACTTCCTGTGAGATCTCTCTTCAATTCATGACATTCAAATGTGAAGTTCTTACACTGTAGACAGAGTCCATTTGTCCATAGTCCATATTTCAAGTTGACACGGTAAAGTGTACCATGGACAAAACACATTGCTTTAAAATGTGAATTAGAATTGCATTGTAGAAACCCTGTATAGGATTCCATTTGGAACCCTTAATAAGGCTTCTTTTGATTATGAATCTTCATGTGCTTGCCAAGGCTTACTTTTTGAGTGAAACTCTTTCCACACTAGTCACACGTGTAAGGCTTCTCTCCAGTGTGAATTCGCATGTGTCTGTTAAGGTTTGCTTTACGAGCGAAACTCTTTCCACACTGTTTGCACGTGTAAGGCTTCTCTCCAGTGTGAATTCTCATGTGTGTGGTAAGGCTTTCTTTACGAGTGAAATTTTCTCCACACTGTTGGCAGGTAAAAAAGCGCTCCAAAGTGTGAATACGCATGTGGTATTTAAGTTTTGATTTTCCACAGAAACCTTTTCCACACTGTTTGCATGTGTAAGGTTTCTCTACAGCATGTATTCTCATGTGTCTGTTAAGGTATCCTTTTTGAGTGAAACTCTTTCCACACAGTTTGCATGTAGAAGGCTTCTCTCCAGTGTGAATTCTCATGTGTCTGTTAAGGCATCCTTTTTGAGTGAAACTCTTTCCACACAGTTTGCACGTGTAAGGCTTCTCTCCAGTGTGAATTCTCATGTGTGTGTTAAGGTTTTCTTTATGAGCGAAACTCTTTCCACACTGTTTGCACGTGTAAGGCTTCTCTCCAGTGTGAATTCTCATGTGTGTGTTAAGGTTTACTTTATGAGCGAAACTCTTTCCACACTGTTCGCACGTGTAAGGCTTCTCTCCAGTGTGAATTCTCATGTGTTTGTTAAGGCTTTCTTTACGAGAGAAATTTTCTCCACACTGTTGGCAGTTAAAAAGGCTCTCCAAAGTGTGAATACACACGTGGTTTTTAAGATTTAATTTTCTGCAGAAACTTTTTCCACATTTTCTCCAGGTGTAAGGCTTCTCTCCATTGTGAACTCTCATGTGAATGTTAAAGTGTCCTTTTTGACAAACTTTTTCCACACTGTTTGCATGTGTAAGGCTTTTCTCCAGTGTGAATTCTCATGTGCCTTTTAAGGTTTTCTTTTAGAGTGAAACTGTGTCCACACTGAAAGCAAGTGAAATTACTCCTAGTTCCTGTATTTTGTGCTCTTTTTTGTTTAGAAGTATTTGCAGACTCTAAGGAACAAACTGATTTTCCCCCAGATACAAAATTATGAAGATTCTCAAACTGATCTTTCTCTTCGGTTTCATTCAGTACTTCCTTCTCCTCTTTCAGTGCTGTTAGGTCTACGGTGGAAAAACAAAGAAATAAACGTTAACCCCAGTTTAATGGCACAAAGCAACTGGCATCATAGAAATGCTAGATCCTATACCATGGTGTCCAAACCCGATCCTGGTCGGCTGGTTTCCTACAGTGTTTAAGTTGGCCTTTATACAATTAATAGAAATAAAAAAATCCAGATAATCTAATGATAGTGTTTAGGAAATCTATATAGACTGATCTCTACTATTTTATGTATCCTAGGGGATAAAAATCATCAAATTGAATTCAAAGTGATGAGGGAAAATAAGAGAAAAAACTCCCCATTTATCTATCAAATAAAAAAAAAATTAACTTCTGAGTTTTTATTTAGGGGGCAGTTTATTAATGGGCTGTTCCACTGATCTTTTAAATGGAAAACAACCCAAAACTGACTGTCACAGGATGTTCACTCATAAATCACTAAACTTTTTCTGTAAAAAACTTTAGTAATATTATAATTACACTTTAGGAATAGGAAATAGTTTTGCACCAGTTGAAAGAGAAACAGTCAAGTATGGTGAATTGTGCTCTGCATTTAATCCATCGAAGTGCATACACAACAGGAACACACACCTGGAGCTCCTTATGCCCATAAAGTGGGCCAATCACAATGTTGCATGAACAGTCTGTGCATCTGACTGATGGCCTGCAAGTACGTTTTCATATTTAAAGAATTCAGTACTGACTTTTCAAACACGAGTTTGCACGTATGCAACAAATGCCTAGTTTATAATGGGTTTTATCATTTCTGTCTCGATGCGCCAAGAAATGGTATCACAACATGGTTAGGGGTGTAACATTTCCAACACACGCTTGAGGTATCCGGCCAATTCCAAAGCACGGATAGCTGACCAATCAGAGAACACCTGGGTTTCCATCAACAGTGAGTTTTGTGGAAATCAAAGCGTTTCAGAAAGGGAGGGCAGAGAGGAGCAACAATAATGTACAGTATGTGGAAAATAACATGTTTTTAAACCTCAAAATGCATAAACACATCACCATTTGATGCTAAAAAGTGAATAACAAGTCAACCATAAGATTACTATTGTTTTGAATGTTTAAGCGCAGTTACTAAAAAATATTACATGTTTATTTCTTGGTAAGACACATTTGACAGCAAAGCACTAAACTTGAGTCGGGAGGCATGCAAAATTTCAATTTCGTTGAAAAGTTCTTGAATTTCTCTCCCAAAATGTCCAAACCCTGAAACTAATGATGTAATAGCATTGGACATGACTTTAGCTAACACTGTTTCTGCATCAGCCGTGTTTGATCTGTTCATAAAAGAATTCAGCATACTTTCTTTAAAGCCCGTATTTATAATGCATTATAAGGGTATGCTTAAGGCACTATAATGAATTCATAGTGCATTATAAAAAAAATGTATAGTATGTTGTATCATAAAACTGTTTTAATGTATTGTAATTTTTATTTATTTGCGGTTATAGCTTTTAAGCGTGTGATTATCTCCTCATAGTTATAACATAAGTCTCATATATTACCACGTTACGCATGTCACCTTACTGGAAGCATAAAAAGAGCACTTATAAGTATTAATAATAATAACAATAATAATATCTATCAAAGAGCCAAAAGTTAATGTATCAGATGAATGTGTAACATGACACATTTGTATTATTAGTTAGATTATTTTGATGGTACCCTTTAGACAGCTTTTGATAAGTAACTATTCAACTGCATGACAGCTAGCAATAATTATTAGTAGTAGTATGCTAAATATATTCTAACACTGTATTTTAATGGTTCCCCAAAAGACAAAACTGATATGTAACTTTGCAAGTTTGTGAACCTTCTACCTAGCCAAAACTTAACCTAAGTCGAATAATACTACTAATAAAGGAGTGTTAGTGTAGTTGGAAAGTTGCTTCTAGTCAGTAGACCAGGGGGCCTATCATAATAAAATGAAATATAATGTAAAAAAAAAAAAAAATTGTAATAGGATATAGTCCATTAAAAATTGCGTAGATTTAATTAGCCGCCCATTGTGTCTAATAAATAATCATAATCTTAAAAGTTAGAACCCCAAATACTCAAGTACTTTAGTATATTGTAATTGTTATGATTATTTGAGAACATATTATAAGATTTATTTATTTATTTATTTTTTATGATGCATTCATTACAATGCCTTAGAAATACTTTATAATGTATTATAAATAGGGGCTTCATAGAAAATGTTACCAAAAATTCTGTGCAGAATTAGGGATGCACCGATATATATCGACCGATCACTTGCGCGTTTTGTCAGTAAAGCCGGTTCTGTAATCAGCAGTAAATGCCATCAGGTGCGTGATTTCACGTTGAGCCGTATATTCTACAGATAATACACGCTGATAATGAACATTGATTTGCGCAGCTCGTCGGTAAACAACGGCTGTGTGTAGTACAGAACCGGCTTTACTGACAAAACGCGCAAGTGATCGGTCGATACATATCGGTGCATCCCTATGCAGAATTTAAATGTTTCTTACTAGATCTGGAAGTGCTTTTGCTGCCCCATCTATACTTTAACAGACTGATCTGCTTTAAATATTGTTTCTATTACAATTTACTAAATCTAAAGCAGCTTGAAACTCAGTATTAATAAAACTTTGAAATAATGTACCACAAACAGTCATTAAAGATGAATGAAGATTAAACACCAACCTCCTTGTTCCTCCTGTTTTATTCTCAAAGGTTCTGGTTCCTCTTGTTTTATTCTCAAAAGTTCTGGTTCCTCTTGTTTTATTCTCAAAGGTTCTGGTTCCTCCAGTTTTATTCTCAAAAGTTCTGGTTCCTCTTGTTTTATTCTCCAGGTTTCTAGTTCACTCATGTTCTCCTCACTCTCCACTTTAACAAACTCCATCTTCACAGCAGCAGATCTCAGTTCAGCAGATACTTCTCCAGATATCCCTGCTCGCTTCAAAACCTAGACACAGCTGTGAGGATGAGGATATTACAGGTATTTACTGACTGGATTCAAAAACTGTTTTTTTTTCTGTTTACAGAAACTTCATTTCTCACAGGCTGAACTAAAACAGAATCACAACAAAACAACAGAGAGCAGTGAAACTAATCTTCTTCTTCTTAGGTTTAATGGTGTTTGTCAAACAGAAGTGTGTGTGTTAGTGCCACCCGCTGGACTGGAGTGAGAAGCGCTGAAAGGAGGGAAAATATTATGGGGAATGACTTTGTGTGTCTACAATGTGCGCTATTTTTTATTTTCTTTAAAAAAAGCCGATCTGCACAAATAAATGAAAATGACTTCAAATTAAGACTCACATCATGGTATTTGATCAGCATCAACAGTCTTTGTGAGTGAATATTAAAGGAGAAAAAAAAGAGAAAAATATGCTTTCCTACTATATACGAAAAAGTATTAAACCCACAATGCCCCAAACTCTACAGTTTAACTGAGTCCCTACAGGATGGACAAGTAAAAAACATTTGTTTCTAACTTTAGATTGAACAGAAAAATGTGTCTTGATTTCCTTTTCCCATCCTCTCTGCCATTCCTTTATTAAACTTGATTATGACCTTTTCTGCATCTTTAATTGGCAAAAACCATGTCAACATATTCAGTTGTTACTCCTCATCTTCCCTTTTAACAGTTCAGTTAATAAATACAAGATACAATACCTGCTTTACAAACTCAATCTTTAGAAGTGCATTCATGTTATATTAGAGTTATGATTTTAGTGAAGTTAAAAGTTTTGAAACCAAAATACCTGCAACATCCAGTTAGACCTGTAGTAAACTCATAAGAGAAGATCAGGAGACTGAATGAATCTTCATCAGATCTTTATTGAGATGTTACTGTGTGTCGCTGCAGTCATCCAGACTGACTAAACACTCAATCACTGTAGTTTTATTCAGATTTCAGGATCGTCATTAGAAGATAAAATATTCAAAGGATGTAAGCAGTTACAGGAATTTGCCCAGATTTTCAGCGACTCTAATCCAATCAGCAGAACTATAGACTCATTATCACAGAGATCAGGGAAAGTCTCACCTTCAGCCTCTGCATTCATATTTAACTCAGATATTGATCAGAAACAAAGACACCAATTAAAGAAATGAGGCAGAAACATCAACAGCCAATAAAGACAAAAGATGACACTTAGCATCATTTCACATTCATATTCACACACTCCTAAAGCTAAATATATTTATTTTAAAATTCAAATGCCATTTATCTTTCTGCTGAGTTTCTAATGCTCTTTTCTGAATGTATTTTGCAGTCATTATTCTTTAGACACATCTGTTTTAAATAACTATCAGCCTAATTCTGTGGTTTCTTTAACCTAAGGTACTAAAACAGTTTGTGTTTGGTATTTTCTAAGTACTTCTGGAAAATTTCAGTCAGGTTTTAAGTCCATTCATGGCACTGAGTCTGCTTTGCTGATTCTTCACTCCTGACTCTAATGATTTTACACAACTTGTAAATCATGAAAATCCAAATAATGTAGAATATCAAGATTTAATAAACATGTGCAAATAATCTAAATATCTTTCATTCATATTTTTCATAAATAGTAATGAAGTACTATGTATACTCACAGTTGACTAAGTTTGGGTATAAATAAAGGCGTATACATTTGCCTTTATGTATAAAGAATCTTGAAGAATTAAGTTTATATAATCACCGTTTGTACTTTCAAATAAGAAATATTTACTTTTAACACAGGTACATTAAGCAATTTGTTAAGGCAAATTTATGATTGGATATTTACTATTTATTATCATTTCAATACCATTGTCATATTTCACAACTCTACGGAGCGGGAAACGAGGAGACGAGGAAACGCAGGATATAACTTAAAACAGTCTTTAATGGACAAACTAAAACACAACTCAGGAGAACAACAGGAAGACATTCACTTGAAGGACGTAAGACATCAGAGGAGAAAACCACAAACAGATCACTCTTAAATACTCAACTAAATGAAAGGAAAGACAAGACAGATCTGAAATCAATGGAAACAGGAACAGAAAAAAACAAATATAAGCATTAGAAAACATCTGGAAAAACAAGTACAAGGAGAACATGGAAACAAAAACAAACACAAGGACAGTCCATTGGTGTGACAGTCATTACTGTTAAAGACACAATTATATTGGTTGAAATGAAATTATTGCCTAGGAAATTCAGCAAAAAGGTAAATGTTCATTTGTAAATGAATCTCTTTTACTTTAGGTGTGTGTGAATACAAATCTGTGATGCTCTCGATGTTTCTGTCTCTTTAATTGTTGTGATTGTTAATGCTAATGAACACTTGAGTTGTGTGTGAATGTCTTTCCCTGATCTCTGTGATCATGAGTGCTATAGTTAGAGTACAGTATAGAACTGATCACATCCCTTGAATACTGTGTTTAAGCTTGTGATCTGAGAGCTTTGTCTTCATCTGTAAGAACAGCCTCCTGAAATCTGCCTTAAACTCCAGTGATTGAGTTTTTTAGTCAGTCTGGATGACCACAGAGACACACAGAACCAGCTCAAACAAGTCTCCTGATCTTCATTTTCCTGCAGGTGTATTAAAGGTATTTTGTTTTCAAAACGTCTAACTTCACTAAAATCATAACACTAATACAACATATTTTGTTGTTTTTCTGATAGATGTACTTCTAGTTAAAGTTTCTAATAAACAGTTTATTGTGTCTTGTATTTATTACCCAAACTTAATAAAAGAAGATATGGAGTGAACTGAATATGTTGGCATATTTTTGCCAATTAACGAAATGAAAAGGTAATAAAAAAAGTAATCAATGAACCATATTCCTTTACACTGCAAAAAAAGTATTTAAAACCAAAACACCATTAAAAAAACATTACCAATGAAATAAAAAAGATCAAATACAGACCATATTATCATTTCCATCCAATCCTTACAGAAGATTTGATCATTTTCAGTGTGGATCTGTTATGAATGACTTTTGTTTGTAAATGCATTTCCAAAACTGAAATTTTAATATTTTACTTGTTTATATTATATTCATATTTTAGCAAAGATTATATACCAATTTAAAAAAAAGTAATAATACTCTGGGGAAATGTAAGTCATATGGTAAATAGAAACTGACACAAATATATTTTTGTGTCCTCATTTGCCTCAATAGCAAAATAAAAATAAAAACCCTGACAGTGTTTCAGTAACTTTCCAAAACAGGAATAAATAAACAAACAAACAAACAAAATAACAAGAGATTGATTACAATAGTCCAAAGAGTGATAGATTAAATTTCCCATCACACCTCCTTTGTAACAGTTAAACAGCAGCATGAACTAGTTTAATGTGAATTTAATGACAAGGTATATCAACATAAAACAAAGTGTTATAAATGTTCATAAAAAATAGAGAATAATATTGATAGATTCACGATGTTAGTAACTTTAGAAAAGCATCATCATGTGGGTACGAAATTCTATTCTATAATCAACATTTATATTATGTATATTTGTGATTCTAGAGAGCAGTGCACCAATGGGACTTTTATTTTGCTCTGGTGATGTGACGTCATAAAGATGCGCCGCGCTCCTCGTCTGTTGTGAGTCACCTGAAGAAAGGTTTGTGGTTTTAAAGTTTTTAAACCAATGGATATTGTTGCATCAATAAAGCGTTTTTACAAGCTATGTAAAAGAAATTATCATTATTAAATATAACGTTGTAATGTTTTAGTATTACTGAAGACGTTAGCCATTAGTAACAGAGAAGATGCGTCTCATTTCTCTCTCTATATCATGAATAAATCGTGTGATGATAAGAAGTGATGATTGAAACTGAGAATCCGAATCATTTGAATCGAATCATTTGTGAAATGATTCAGTGATTCGATTCAGCGGCACGCGGACTACAAACGACAACAACAAACACAAATGAGTGAATCACAACCGAGAATGATTTCATGAAAGTGTAATATATTAGATATGAACAAATAATCGAATACCAAATATAATTAAAAAAAGCTTATCTAATTATGAACCTTCTTGGTAATTTGTATGTTTTATAAATGTTTATATATAAGTCTATTCAGTGTTGCCAACTTGGCGACTTTGTCGCTATATTTAGCGACTTTTCAGACCCCCTTAGCGACTTATTTTCAAAAAAGCGCCTAGCGACAAATCTAGCGACTTCTTGGAAAAACCTTATTTAGCTTATGAGACTCTCTGGTACTGCCGCGGGAGCGTGAAGTCGTGCTTTCCCAGCGCGCGCGCTCTCCCTCTCTCTCTATCTGCGTCTGCTCTTTTCAGTGAGCGGCAGAGAAGCAGCATTTTCAGATAAAAAAATATATTCTGATGCTTCTAACTCTATTTTACATGCAAGTATAGCCTGAAATCACAGCACAGCCATTGTCTTAATCGTATGTGTATTTGATTTTTTTTAAACAGTGTCGTGATTATGAATCACGTTTTTAGTGTAGATATATCTTGGAGAGCTGGTTATGTAGTCCTAATGGGCTGCGTTTCAGTCACTATTTCATATTTACCCCGTTGTCTGACAAAAGAAACCGTAAAATATATCAATATATCTATGAAATATATAAATAAAAACAGTTTTATTGAATTTGGCTGCATCAAATAGCAGTATGTGAGCACAGAGACGCAAGACAATACGACGTACTGACGTCATGAATATGCTAATGAGCGTATGACGTCATTTAGCGACATTTGGCGACTTTTCAAGCGAGGTATAGCTACTTTCCATTGAAAAAAGTTGGCAACACTGAGTCTATTAACTCTGTCTTACTAGTGCACTGACTACTGAACTAGGAGCTGATTGAGACGCACACAGAGATTTACTTTGCATTGATTTTTCTTTCTATTATTTATTCTCATCTTAAACAGGACAAAGTGTTCAAACACAGAAAAACTCCTGCTGAAGCAACTGAGATCCATGTGACACACTATTATAAAGATGGTGTTTATTAAAGAGGAGAATGAAGACATTAAGATTGAAGAAACATTCAGAGTCAAACATGAAGACACTGACGAACAAACATCATCAGGTATCTTGGATTTTATTCTCAAAGCTGAAATTAAAGATATTAATGAATAATGTGTGTAGACATGCATCTGGTTCAGTTGTAACAATAGTATGGAATTAGTCTAAATATATATATATATATATAATAATAATTTTGCACAAAGCTTGAAATGTGAGTAATCATATTTGGTGACTGTATGCTGTCTCCAAACAGTGCTGTAAATATAAAGCAAGTCTGACAATAAAAAAAAAGCCAAAACAAACCACAAACAAGTTGCATTTAGTTGTAATTATGTGAGGTGTAAGATTGTAATGTATTAGTTGTACACTTCTATATCTTGTATATAAAAATTAGGGATGCACGATATGAAAAATTCTAACCGATACCGATAGCCGATAATTAAGTCCTTCTTTTGGCCGATGCCGATACCGATAACCAATACATTCATATTTTTATATGATAATTTTGTGCACACAGGAGAATACAAAATCTAAGATAAACTAATGAAATTTATATTATATATCTGGGTCTAACAATCATAGCAAACAGTCCTGACTCTTCAAAAATGTTTTTATTTTTTTGTGTAAGGCACCACAATTCTAAATAAAATATAATGCTTTGACATTTTGTCAACCTGGAAAAAATGAAAAGTGCATCATGGAGTAAAGTCAGATGTCCAAATGTCTGTGGTAAAGCTTACATGCAGTCCATTCTTATTGATCATATTATGAATGTCTGCAGCAGCCAAATCGTACAAGGCGGGGAATAAAACATCAGAATCGAGATAAAAACATCTCAACTCTTCAGAATTCTGCAAGCGCAACACAGGTCATGTGACATGAACCAAACAATCAGCTTCATCCTTTCCCATAATAACACTGAAAGCACTGGCAAGGTGGAGAAACAGCTTATCAAAGCTGTACAGGAATAAACATTTTTAAATAAATTTGATAACAGAGCTACTGCAAGCGATTTTTAATGCTGAAAATCTATTTATTCTTTGCTGAAACTACCGCGTCTTTATGGAGAGCGCATGTCATGGCTGCTTATCATCGGCAGACGCCACTGGAGCTCAAACTACAGAGCGGTTTGGAAAGAAAGAGAAGGCGGCGCTTCAGCGTTTTCCACGCGTTTTTAGGCGCGACATGTGAACGGCCCCTAAAACAGATTCACCGCGATGACGACCTCTGAAGTGAGATATAAGATTGTTAAAACTTAACGGCTTTTTACCTCCTCTCGGAATCCTTGCTAAACATGTGTTGCAAATAGCAGTAGCATTGTCCTCCTCTGTCTCCATGAAAAACTTCCAGACCTGCGAAGGCGATGATGACGACAGATGATGACGTATTAAACGCGACAAAGGCCGAGAGTCACTGCTGTTTTACAGCTGCAGTCACTTGCAGTGTTGCCAACTTAGCAATTTTGTTGCTAGATTTAGCAACTTTTCATACTACCCTAGCAACTTTTTTTTCAAAAAGCACCTAGCAACAAATTTAGCAATTTTTAACATTCATTTGGCTACTTTTAGCAATTTTTAAAAAGTGACTCAAATCAAAAGAGCAGTGGCTGCAGGCTTTACTCAGTAGAGTGTGGGGGTGGGGCTACATAAGGTCTAAATAGCCAGGCACAGCTGCAGCAGCAAAATTTGTTGGCTGAGTGCAACAGCAGTAGCACACATTTCACATTTTTAAGTGAATTAATTAAGAGTAACCACAGTTAAAATTTAGTTAGCTTTAGTAGCTGCTCATTAATTTTTAACTGAACATGTCTCAATCGAAATTGTACAGCCAGAAATACAGAAAAGAGTGGGAGTCTGAATTTAAAGGATGGCTGAAGCCAGTACCTGGGGATGACTGCCGGGCATACTGTGCATACTGCAAATCAGATATGCTTGCAAAAATGCAAAAATTTCATAACTGTTAATTTACTGATATTTGTTAACATGTATAATTGTTGGTAATTTAGGTAGCAATAAATTCCAATAGTGCTATAATTGTTGTCAGTTTCACAAATGTGTTAATTTCACAAGTTACTGTAACTGTAACTGTTCATTATCAGTGTTATATTTAAAAATAAAAAAATTCTTATCAAAAAGTGTTTGTATTACTTTTACAAATAGTCAACTATATTTTTCATACAAATCTAAATGGACATATTTCAAATAATGTTTTTGCTGAGATGGCCAGTCAATTTGAGAAAACATTAATTATTTTGTATAGTTTTTGTTAATAAGAACCTATTTATTGTGCATCTGGATGTAATGTTTTAATATAATATAATACACAGCGCCTCATAGCGTAGAGACATGACAGGCTTACGCTTGTCAGATACTACGTGATGACGTCACTGATATGCAAATTAGTGTGTGACGTCATCTGGCAACATTTAGCTACTTTTCGGGCAGGCTTTAGCTACTTTTCATTGGAAATAGTTGGCAACACTGGTCACTTGCGCTCGGAAAGCAGATGAATCTCAGATAAACCAGACTGATTGATTGATTTACCAGCAAGAGTACTTTATCGGATCGGGTTTCATTTATTTATCGGAGCAATAAAAATTACGTCATTTTTACCCATAATCTGTCCGATAAATATCATGCATCCCTAATAAAAATATAAAAAAGGAGGGAATAAGGGGGAAAGAAGAAGGAACAATATATATAATAGATAAAGAGAAGAAATTAAGAAAATAATTCAAATAATATTAATACGATTAAGTAAATAAATAGATGAGCGCTGTTCAGGAGCATCAGAATGGAGCAGTAGGTCATATTTATAAAGAAGGTTCTGTATTTTACCATGAGAACAGTATAAACCAGTGGTTCTCAAACTGATGGAGGAGAACGTGAACAAAATGCTGAGCTTAAAGTGGCCCAACTTAAAGTAACATTAAAGCAAGTATTTTCTGACAAGCAAAATTTCACTTTTATTATAAAAACAGTTAAATGGGAGTAAATGGTCAAATGACATTAAGTTACCTCATTTTTGCTGTGAAATCTGACTGGATCCACACCAGCGGCGTACGTATGATTGAATGCCCACAGAGTGCTGCTTTAGCAAATCATGCTGCTGTTCATTGTGTCTTTAAAGTAGATTTTTAGCACTTAATAGCATGAAGAACAAATGTTGACAGACTGTACATAGATATTGATTTAAGAAACTCTTCGATACAGAAACATACAGTGTGACTTCCTGCTTTTCATCTTTAAAATATGAGCAAGAGTGCAATTTTCTCTGAATATCCAAATGATTTCAAATGTTGATTTTCTAAGTTAAACAAAAAGGTAATATTAAGTGAACATTTAACATTTTAAATGTAGCCTACATTTTAAACACAATATTATCAGATTTTACAACAAAGCAATAATAGATCCAACGAAATCCACAACAGAACGGGTGTGAGTCTCTAAGAAACAGCAGCATTTCATCAGTGAATGAATCTGCAGCTTTCAAATTTTCAATGTCATTTTCATTTTGTCTGCATGTAAAGCCTGATAAAGCTACCAGTCTCGGATGGAGCATTGTTCTCTTGATCTGAGAGCTAAGGACTTTTCTCCATGAGCTCTGTGCGCAGTCATATTAGATTAGATTAGATTCAACTTTATTGTCATTACACATGTACAAGTACAAGGCAACGAAATGCAGTTTAGGTCTAACCAGGAGTGCAATAAGCAGCAAGTGCAGGATAAAGGTATAATTTATAAGTTATAAGTGCACTTATAGGAGATATGTACAGGGGGAAGCTATGGATAATATTTACAGATGAAGTACTGTGAACATAATTTACAGATGATAATTAACTACAATTAGAATGTATAAATAGATGAACACAATATACAGGTTGCTATTAACTATAATGTAAATTGCAGGTAGATTTGAACATAATATACAGGTTGCTGTTTACTAAAGCAGAATTTACAAATAGACGTGTAGATATAGATTTATCACAGATTTACAATATGTATATGTGCAAAGGAAATGTGCATTTACAAATGGGTATGTACAGTGTAGTGCAATGAATATTAAGTAGTGCAATGGTAGTGGGGAGAGTGTGGGGTGGGTGGGTGGGGGGGCAGAGGTGTCAGTGGGGGGCAGAGTTCAATAAGGAGACAGCTCTGGGAAAGAAGCTGTTCCTCAGTCTGCTGATTCTAGTCCTGTGGCATCTGAAACGCCTGCCAGAAGGCAGGAGAGAAAACAGTTTGTGGGCAGGGTGAGAGGAATCCTTAAGAATACTGCGTGTTCGACGCAAACAGTGCTTCTTCTGAATGTCCTCAATGGATGGAAGTGGAGTCCCTATGATGCTTTGGGCAGTTTTCAGTTCACCAGGAAAGCTGAGGACAGCTGGTTCTTCTTAAGTGTTCTCAAGAAGAACAGGCGCTGGTGAGCCTTCTTGACCAGGCTGGAGGTGTTGGTGGTCCAGGATAGGTCCTCCGAAATGTGGGTCCCCAGGAACTTAAAAGATGAAACAGACTCAACAGCCATCCCATTGATGTGGATGGGTTCGTGTGAACCTCTTCTTCCCTTCCTGAAGTCCACAATGAGCTCCTTGGTTTTGGTGGTATTAAGGAGCAGATTATTGTCTGTGCACCACGTGGCCAGGTGCTGAATCTCCTCCCTGTAGGCAGTCTCATCGTTGTTGCTGATGAGACCGATCACCGTAGTGTCGTCTGCAAACTTGATGATGGTGCTTTTTTCAGTTTCAGCACATGCCCCTCAAAAGGTCTGTGCACGGCTCTGGTGCCACCGGCATTTCAGCTGCCCAATCGCCCGCTCTACAAGTGCGAGAATGGGCATCATTGTATCTGCGCTCTTGGTCAGTTTGTGGGTTGTTGAGGGGGGTTAACAGCCATGTCTTTAATGGATAACCGCGGTCTCCTGATATGCAGTTAAATAATTACGCTCAATAAAATAAAATAAAGTAAAACTTAGCTGTTTCCGATTCACGTATCCAAATTGTTCTTCAGATGGCGCCTTTATAGCAATGTCCGTGCAGTCGATCGCTTGCGCTTACATTAGGATAACCGGTGATCGCTGCAAATTGCCCTTTGTTTGGCTGGTCAACTGCATGGTATGGAAATCTTATATACCTGCTAGACATGCGGATGATCCCGTCCCATACAGCTGGCATTGCACGGCTCAAAGACGACTGGCTTAACCCCGAGCGATCTGCCAGTTCCCTTTGGAAAGGACAATTTGCCAGGAAACCAAGCGTTATCAGCACCTGTAAGGGAACGGGTAATGCGTGGCTCCTCGCTGTCTCCAAATTTGGACCCAACTCAGCAAAGAGCTCCAAGAGGATAGCTCTTGGAAATCTGAAACAGTTTATAAGCCAGTCATCATCGTGGGCCAGAAAATCACTGTGATCCCTAAAAACGCGTTCCCTTCGGATTTGGCCATTGACAATGTCCTCCAATAAGGCCAACATTGCCATTGCCATAGACTGAGGGATGTATACATTTGCAAATGCTTTTATATGTTCTAAATCACATAATTGGTAGAAAAATATTGTCTCAATTAACCCATTTTATCAATTATAAATTAATAGCAATGTTTTCCACATGTGTGGTGCGATACTTTGTAGTGTGCAATTTAAAATAATTGCCTCTAGGAGTCGCCAAGGGAAATAAAACAAACACACGCACAAAAAATACACGTACGCCAGACATGGAGTTGGCGTGGATCAACGCACATTCTCACGTTAATTTCATCGTTAGTAAATCCAAACGTGAGCGTGAAATCTGGCGTACGCAAAGTTTTTGTGCGTACGCAGCGTTGATACATGAGGCCCCTGGTCTCTAAGTTTAGTGATTAACTTAGAGTGTCTGACAGTGTTGAATGCTGAGCTGAAATCAACAAACAGCATTTGTGCATAAGTGTTTGTATTTCTCGTAGCCCCCCATGCCACACGCATAGTCCAGTAGGTCATGGAGGGACCCGCTCAGGTAGCTGGCTACCGCGTGCACCACGTGCTGGAGGCTGATGCCGTCTTGCTGTCGGAAAGGCACAAGCATCGGCACCGTCTCCAGCAGGCGGTCGAGCATAGGCTCTGCGAAGAAATCGGAGGCCGCCATGACCTGGGGCCTGTTTCAATAAGGAGGTTCAACCAACTCTGAGTTAAAACTTGAACTCTGAGTTGACTTACCCTGAGATGGGAAACTCTGAGTTTTCGGTTACAGAACAGCTGAAATGAGTTAGTTCAATCCACTCTGAGTAGGTTGACTCTGAGTTTAGTGCTTGCAGCTTGACTATGAAAAGCCCTGATCAATGGAGCTCCGAAATTATGATTCACCATGGCAACCGCTCCCGCCAAAAAGACCTCTGCATATTTCGAGCCAATGCTTAACTTTAATTCTTAATAATTAGAATATCAAAGGTAAAAACTGGCAGAACGGTAAGTTACTGAACTATTAATTTTCATGGTATCAAACAGGCAAAAAAATAAAATAAAATAAAATAAAAAATAATAATTAGAAGAAGAAAACAGCTAAACATGGAAGTAAACATAATTCAACCAGGTAAAGCTTTAAGCATAAAGGGTTCATGAGTGTAGGCTACATGATTTTACAAATATTTGACATTAAAATATGTCATATAAAAAAACAATTATGTGTCTAATTTCACTTTGCAGCAGCTTTTTCCACATAGTCTAATGCTCTTTCACAAAATGAAATGTTCTCTAATCCAAACGGTTGCATTTCTTAATTAGAGTAATGAAATGAAGCCAACAGCATGAAGGCTCGCAAAATGATGAAGAACAGATGAAGAGGAGATGGAAGTATTGGAAGAATATTAAAATCCAACATGAAAAAAAAGAATAAAAGTTGCATTTGTGCATTTATAGGAAAAAAAGATGACCTAGTAAATTTAACAGCTGTGGTGGTGGTTATATATATATATATATATATATATATTATACATTTTCATCTGCCATTCTTCCATACAGCAATCAGCTTCATATTTGATGGCTTTGTGCTCAGTAGGCAATGACACTAAAATTCTCAGAAAGAGCATTAGAGCAAGGCACACTTTCTTTACCGCTCTGCATACAGTGTCTGTACTAATGTGCTCTGACTACCATTTAAAAATGACACAGGTCAAATAAATACACATGTCTAATCAAAATAATCCTATACTATATGATAAATAATAATCTTATTTATGAAAGGACATGCCATTTTTGTCACTTTGACAGTGTCTGCATGATGAAAATATGTGCAATAAATTAATGCACCTAAAAATGCTTTTCTTACTTAGTATTGTCTTGTTGTTTCCAATTAAAAAAAAAAAAAAATCTAAAGATTCTTAAATCAAAATGTCTTTCTTTTTTCTGTCAAAAAGGTTTTTGAAAAAAACATTCCAGGATTTTTCTCCAATTTTCGATGGGAGCCAACAGGTTGAAGGTCCAAATTTCAGTTTCAATGCACCTTCAGAGGGCTCTACATGATCCCAGCCAAGGAATAAGGGTCACTGGAAACTTCAACTTCAACCCATTGTAGTCCACTATATGCAAAAATCCTGGAATATTTTCCTCAAAAACTTTACTTTTTTTTTTTTTATTTGAAGAAAGAAAGACATGAACATCTTGGATTACATGGGGGTGAGTAAATTATCAGGACATATTTTCTCTGCAAGTGAAGTTGTCTTAAGTGGAATATATATTTAATTAAACATTCTGATGAAACTGTTCCATGTTCTTCATCAGCACAGTATTTTAAATGTAATTGTGCTGTATTTCTTTAAAAAAAAAAAGCTAAAAATTTAAAATGTACATTTTAAATGGCATTTGTAAAGACTTTGTATTTTGTCTTTTAAATAAAACTGTCCATTTTCCACCGTGAGCATGCTTTGAAACTTTATTGAAGGTTTTTTTTATTTTAATGATTTGTAAAATAACAGTTTTTCTCTGTAGAACATTTAGTGCTTTTATTGTAGTAATCTAGGTAAAATCTGTCAAATAAGGGTTTTACACTGTAAAAAAACAGTCAAACCACTGGCAGATACAGCTGCCAAACAAAAACCACAAAGTTAAGTAAAATATTGTAACTGAAACAAGGGAAATTTTGTAAAATAAAGGTTTTATACTGTAAAAAAGGTCCCGTAAAAAAACGGTCAAATGACTGGAAGCTGTGTCTGCCAAACAAAAAATTTAAAATTAAAGTTAAATATCATAATTGAAACAACGAAAAATCTGTAAAATAACTTTTTTCTGTAAAAACTTCTCTCTGTAAAATTATTGTTTTTGCACTTTATTTCATTTTTTATATTTTTTTTACAGTGTACAGTGTAAGGTGTTTATTTAATCTTTTAAGTGCATTTTTCTTATTTTGCATATTATCTGTCAATTGGGTAAGAAAAATAATCTTGTTTCCAGTTGCATTAAGATTATTTTTCATGTTTTAAGTAAAATGCACTAAATTTACATTCCAAAACACTCATTAAGAAAAGCATTTTTGAAGCATAAATGAATGAATGATGTATTTAAACATCACTTGCGCTTTAAAAAGGGGGAGGAGACCGAAAGAAACTCTGGGTTTACCGAAGAAAACCTGCTCCCGACCAGGTTAGGTTCACAGAGTAAGTTGCCATGGTAACTGACTCTGAGTATAAGTTACCTCTCTTTCAGAAACGGGCTTGACTTACTCTGCTTTCTCAGGTTTAACATACCTCCCATTCTGAAACCGAAAACCCAGAGTTTCCCTCATTTCAGGGTTAACATACTCAGAGTTTTCACTTAACCTCCTTTCTGAAACGGGCCCCAGGTAAGAACAATAATAATAACAATAATAATAAGCGTTATTTATAGCATCGTTGTAGCATCTCAAAGCGCTTCACAGAATAGGAACAAGGTACAAAATACAATTATACATACAATGCGTTAATGAAAGTAGACAAAAATAAAATGCCTAATAAAACCATACTATCAACAGTATCGTATCTTTAACGGCATCAACAAATAAGCTTTAACCCTCAAGCCATACTCACATTACAGCCCTTAATTCCGTGTTTGTGGACAAATGTGGGCAAAAAAAGGGTCTCATGTGTGATCCAATTTATTTTTTTATTTTTTTATAAAATGTTATATCACTATCTTCAATAAAAAAAACCTATCAATTTATGTTTGTTTTTTTGTTGTTGTTTTTTATTTCTTATTTTTGTGTTATTTATGAATTTATTTACCTCTAAAAGTACAACATTTTATATGTAAATTCTGCTTATTTTTATGTTAGTTTAAATATTTATTTAACTTGATTTAAAAATAAAATAAAAATCAACCCAGTAAGTTCAGAGAGCTAAAAGCTAAAGATGAAGTGACTTGAAGTGGCGGCACCCGGTGTCTAATGTTGGTATAAAATGAACAAAAAACAATAATATCAATAACCACTAGATGGCTGTAGTACTGGATGGCTGCATTTAGGCTAAACTCTATGAACCACTGTATAAAACGAATTTGAGCTCTTAATTTTTTGACTTTATCACAAGTTAAAATTGTAATAAAAAAAAAAAATATATATATATATAATATATCTGTGTTAGGTAAGACTATACAAATATTAAGTATTGAATCATTTATTTCAAACCAAAACCAAATCAAATTTCAATAACTCAAAATAATTGGTACCAAACGGGTAAGAATATACATAACAATAACCATGACTAGGTTTTTAGACGATCAATAATTTAGGTAGCATACGCAGCAGAAACATTATGTTTAGAAGTATCAACAAACCTTACAGTAGCACTTAGATCTGACTTTGAAGTGTGCCTGTGTGTGTGTGTGTTTGTGTGTGAGTGTGTGTGTGTGTGTGTGTGTGTGTGTGTGTGTGTGTGTGTTTGTGTGTGAGTGTATGTGTGAGAGTGTGTGTGTGTGTGTGTGTGTGTGTGTGTGTGTGATATCAAGTGCTGGTGTGTACAGGGTTAAAAGCTCAGAGAGATTATGAGGTGCCAGATCATGCAAAACCTTATAAGCAAAAGCATGACGATTTAATTGAAGGTGAAGCACCTCGTGAAATTGGGGCCCGACCAGAAAGACCCCCTCGAACCTGGCGTAGGCCTGGGTCACCGTCTTCACCGTGAGGTCATCTGCGTGTGCCACATACCTGCATTGAGACAGAAGATAATACAGTTACTTTAAATACGGCTTTTCGATGCTCTTCTTAGTGTGTGTGTGTGTGTGTGTGTGTGTGTGTGTGTGTGTGTTTTTTCTTAGTGTTATATTTTTTTCAAATGTTTCGCTATCACATTCGTTCACGATAACTCTCTCTCCGTTACTCTGTAATACAGGTGTCGTTTTATAAACACACGTGCTCTTGTGCATGGATGCCTGACTTACCGGTCTGCTAAAGCGTTGATCGTCCTCCGGTGTCGCTCATTGTGCATGTCGCACATGGTCACGACGCGGCTCACCAGGTGCTTCGCCGCGGCCGGCGTGTGGCAATGGGGCGTCACGGTGTACAGCTGCAAAAAGTTGACCTTGACGTCTTGGCTCAGCATGACGTCCATGAGCCTCGGGTCAACGTCCATGGGCAGGTGGTGGAGGTTACTCTGAAAGTTCGCCGTCTCAGTCATGGAATAAGAGGAGAACAGGGTCCCCCGCTGACCCACCACCTCCTGCAGCCCACAGCGTGACCACAGGAGGTTGACGGTCCCGTCGCTAGAGGGGAGGATGTTGACGGCCACGTGATATGACATGTCGGCGACTCCCCGCGTGTCGACAAGCTGCCTCAGGTCGAACCACCCTCTGTCCCTCTGCCCGAACTTGGTGAGTGTCAGGTATATGCCCATGTCCACATCGACGTTCACATCTTTGACTGAGCTCATGAAGAGGTCAAGCAGGAACACTTGAGTTGTGTGTGTGTGTAATAATTTATGTTAATAATTGGTTACACAGAACTTTATTACGTTAATTTAGCACCATATACAACAGCCTACTTGCTGCACAGTCTAAAACTTTTGTTAGGGCACCTTATTTTGCGGGGCTTCCTAACAAGGTTAATTTAGTTTTGCTTTTTTAAATTCGTTTTATTTTAAATAGAGATCACGATTTCCTAGCAATTCCAAACTAAGAGACAAAATATTAATTGCTTCAGTCTATTAAAAAGTGTTTAATTCATTTGAATGAATCATTAATTTAATACATAATATTTAAAAAAGAATATATTTAATACACCAACTTTTTATATTAAATTTATGAAAAAGTGGTTTGAATGAAAAAATGATTTGCTCACAAAAACAACTGGATGAACCTGCGTTTTTGAATCAATCATTAGTAGTCAATGACAAATACATTTTTTAACAGTTGTTTCCATCTAGTGGTGAAACAAAGCAATCGACACAAACGTTACTTGAAGCGCCAATTACTTTCAAAAAATGGCATGCTCTGATTTGATCTCTACCATAGACATCACATCAGTGTTTATATCCAAACTATGACCTTTAATCAGAATATTGCTGTGATAATATTAACGACTGGGTATTTGAAAATACTGTTTGTGAAGCTGTTTTGCCAAAAAGCTCTTTTTTTTTTTTACATAAACATGATGACCGCTCTATCTGTCAGCGGCAGTGCAAATATAAATTTGAATGTTCCGGTAAGACTTTTCAAAGGTTTAACAGACATGTGGAATCGTTGTCATTTACAAATGATCGCGTGGGTTTTTTAATTTTTGAATCTCTTTCATTATTATTGTTATTATTATTATTTTTTTGGTCGGTGTTGAATCTGTGGCGGTAGGAATTTAATCTGTGGCACACCGCCACAGATTCGTCTATGTGTGGGAAACACTGTAGTAGATAAGTAGGCATATTCGAACGAGACTTAGGTATACGTTCACCTGAATCTTGCGAGAAATAGTGCTTCATCCTGGTAAATCTCGCCTACTCTTTTGTGGTGTTTGAGATTTCATGCATACTTTTTCTTCGCCTACTGCTTTTTGCCTACTAAATAGTATGGAAGTATGCGATTTCGGATGCAGCCAGAGACTCAGAATCCGGATCATTTGAATCAAATCATTTGTGAAATGATTCAGTGATTCGATTCAGCGGCACGCGAACTACAAACGACAACAACAAACACAAACGAGTGAATCACAACCGAGAATGATTTCATGAAAGTGTAATAAATTAGATATGATGTGCAAGTAATTGAATACCAAATCTAAATAAAAAAATAACCTACCTAAATATGAACCTTCTTGGTAATTTGTATATTTTATACATTTTATAAAGAAGTCTATTAACTCTCCGACTGTCTTACTAATGCACTACTGAACTAGGAGCTGATTGAGACGCACCCAGAGATTTAGTTTGCATTGATTTTTTTATTATTATTCTCATCTTAAACAGGACACAGTGTACAAACACACAGGAAAAACTCCTGGAGAATCAACAGAGATCCACTTGACACACTATTATAAAGATGGAGTTTATTAAAGAGGAGACCGAAGACATGAAGATTGAAGAAACATTGAAACATGAAGATACTGAGGAACAAAGAAAGATGGCGTTTATTAAAGAGGAGACCGAAGACATGAAGATTGAAGAAACATTGAAACATGAAGATACTGAGGAACAAAGAAAGATGGCGTTTATTAAAGAGGAGAGTGAAGACATGAGGATTGAAGAAACATTGAAACATGAAGATACTGAGGAACAAACAAAGATGGAGTTTATTAAAGAGGAGAGTGAAGACATGAGTGAAGAAACATTCAGAGTCAAACATGAAGATGCTGAGGAACAAAGAGGTTGGTTTTCATTCTCAAAGCTGAATTCACTACAGAAATGTCACACGAGTGTAGAAATGTTAAGACATTTGACAGAAGTGTTGAGATCACATGACAAATACTAACGCTTCCTTCAATATCCTGCTTTCACACTGAGCATTTGTTTTCAATGCATTATGAGATCATGCATTTAAGTTGTAACAATAATATGGAATTAGCCTAAAACAATTATATATTTTTCAGTAACATTAAACCCAATATCTGCTTCTAATATTAAAACCATTGATTTCTAGCACTTAGGCTAATTATGCAAAAGTATCTAAGAAAATTATTAATGTGAAAGTCATTTGCACAAACCTTAAAATGTAAGTGATCACATTTAGTTACTGCATGCTGACTACATTTAGTCATTTAAAGTGTTTGATAAGCAAATAAAACAGCCAGTGGACACTAAAGATACAGCTAAATTAATCCGGATACAAAATTACATCCATCAATTTAATGTGTTAAATACCACAGATACCACATGCTTATTTATGTTAGAGCTGATGAAATTGTAATGAGAATATTGCTTGTAAATAAATAACTTGAATAACAAATAAACTTTTTTCTTTTTTCTTCAAATGGATGATTGATTTAGCTGTCTAAAGGACAAGCACAGATCAAGGCTTAATGTCAAGCTCTGGGGGCTGTTTCAAAAAAGACGCTCAGAAAAGCTGGGATTAAAGTCCAAAACGTGACCTGAAATAATCTAACAAATCTATTGGGGTTAAAGTAGTACCATTACTGACCATTTAATTTGATGTGCACGCTTATTCTTAAAGCAGTCCTTAATGTCGATTATAGATCAGATTGATCCACCATGGCAAATATATTTGTACTGTTAAATACATTTGAGATGTTGTTTTCCTCAGTTATTCTGAGGAAAACATACATTTAGCTAAAATATGTGTTGGTGGACATTAACTGTGACATGTATTATTATTAACCGTAATGTAAGTGCATTATTATCTTGGAAGTAAATGTAAATCAAATGTAAGCTGACTGATACAGTCCTAATTATTAGCTCAAATGAGTAAATGTCAGTTCCTCTACCCATTTAAAATGTAGGCTGGTTTCTATTATTTCTATTTAATTTTAGTGTTTTAAAAACTAGAGATAGAAGATACAGCTGTTATAAAACCACAGGCTCAATCTGGTAAAAACGTTTTAACCAGATTGAGCCTGTGTCTCTTTATTTTTTAGGAGATATTATTGGTAAGATGAAACCATCTTCTTACTGTATGGACATTGTCCCTTCACACTTTTATTTCACACTAAATATTTAGAGAATTATAAACAGCAGTCTCACCTCAGGTGTTGCACCACAGAATTTGAAACATGCAATAGTGGAACCATTGATTAAAAAGGCATTTTTTCCCAAAGTGTTAGAGAAGGTTGTATTAATACAACTGCTGTCTTTCCTATATTTACATGGGTTTCAGGAAGTGCTCCAGTCATGTTTTAAATCCTTGTAAAAGTTTTTAATGATCTGTTATTAGCTACTGACTTTGGTAATTATGCTTTCCTCTTGCTTTTAGATCTTACAGCGGCATTTGACACTGTAGACCACAATATCTTGGTTTCTCAATTAGAAAATTGCATTGATATTAAGGGTACTGCGTAGTAATGGTGTCCTCTTCAGCGTCATTCTTGTGTGGAGTTCCTCAAGGTCCATTCTTGGGCCTGTTCTGTTCTCTATATATTTGTTTCATGTGGAGTCCATCTGTAGGAAGTCTGGCATCTCGTTTCATTTTTATGTAGATGATTCTCAGCTTTATCTGCCTTTGAAAAGGAAAGATGCAAAGTCGAAAGCACCATTGTTGGACTGTCTTGAAGACATTAAAGCCTGGTTGACTCTAAATCTTTTTTAAAGTTTAATGAAGAAAAGAAAAGTTGTGGTATTTGGATCTAGAGGTGCTCGTGACTCTTCTGAGTTGGATCTTGGTGTTTTAAGATTATATGTGAAGCCCAATGTTAAAAATGTGGGTGTTATTATGGAGTGAAAACTGGGTATACAGGTTAATTCAGTAATTAAAGCTAGTTGTTTTCAGTTGAGGCAATTATCCAAAGTGAAGTCTTTTCTATCTTTTAGTAACTTTGAAAGAGTTATACATATGTTTAGGTATTAACCAGGCTTCTCTCACACATTTGCAGTTGGTACAGAATGCTGCTGCTGGTATGTTGACAGGAACACACAAATGAGAACATATTACACCAATTCTGGCACCTCTCCATTGGTTTCCTGTTCATGTTAAAATGGATTTTAATCGATTTTGGTTTTATTGTTTAAATCACTAAATGGACTAGCATATTCTGACTTAATACAGCTATACACTCCAACAAGAGCATTTAGATCCACTGAGCATTTACTTTTGTTTCTTCCTCACATGAGGTTACAAACCGGGGGACCTAGTCTTAAAACTCATTTTTACTCGTTGGCTTTTAACACAGTATGAGAGTTAAGTTTTTATGATTGTGTTGGACTCTTGTCTGTTTTACAGTGGTGTGAAAAAGTGTTGGCCCCCTTCCTGATTATTAAATTTTTTTTTTAAGTTTGTCACACTTTAATATTTCAGGTCATCAAACAAATTTAAATATTAATCAAAGATAACACAAGATGCAGTTTTTTAACGAAGGTTTCTTTTAATGAAGGAAAACAAAATCCAATCACACATGTCCCTGTGTGAAAAAGTGTTAAAACATAACTGAGTTCAGTTTCCCTAGCCTTACTCAGGCCTGATTACTGCCACACCTGTTCGCAATCAAGAAACCATAAATAGGACCTGCCCGAATGAAGTAGACCAAAGGTCCTCAAAAGCTACACATTTTGAGATCCAAAGAAATTCAGAAACAAATGAAAAGGAAAGTAATTTAGACCTAACAGTCTGGAAAAGATTATAAAGCCATTTCTAAAGCTTTGGGACACCAGCGAGCTAGGGCTGCACGATTTTGAGAAAAAACCTAATTGCGTTTTGCGTTCAATTCTATTAAGTGCATAAAACAAAAATTATGAATAAAATATGTTGTTACTTTTACGACACAGAGGGTTAAAAAAACTAGAGGTCGACCGATATTGGTTTTTACCGATACCAATAGCTAGGTTGGACCACACTGGCAGATACCGATTAATTAACCGATAGTTTTTGAAAATGGATACTGAAAGGAAACTAAAATAGTGCTCTACGAGTTTTTAAAAAAGTACAAAACCATACTTTGTAAATTAATAAAAATATTAATATGAATTATATATTGATCATTAAAGTTATTTTATAGTTCATTAATGTTAAGAAAATAAATCTTTACATTTTAACAATATGTAAAATAGCAGTTTCTATGCTTTTTGTTTATATTTGTAATCTCTGTATGTCAGTACTGCCATCTTAAAATTAAGGTTCAAATTAATTAGATTTTATATTCAATTTAATTCGTGCAGAATTCACTTTATTTTTTTTTATATAAGCAGGTTACTTTTTAAAACAATAGACAGTAACATATGACAGTGGCTGCTTTAACAGGCTTTAATGAATGCACAGATCTATTTAGATATATCAGATGTTTTGTCCTGCTCTTTAAACAAGTTTCATATAAAAGTATTAGAAAATGCAAGTGCATTTAACTGCATCTGCAATTGAGCTTTTTAGGATGAACAAACACAAAGAGAAAGTGAAAGTGAAAGTCTGTCAGTGCGTGAGTTTTGTGCATCTAATAGTACTAGTACTGCATTACAACCGGCAGAAAAGAAGGCATATCTAAAGTAAAACACTGCGGGTGGATGCACACACTGTCAAACAATCCGCACATGTCTCATAGTGCAAACTCTGTGCAATGAAGCCCGCCGTGTCTCTAGCAAGCACACGTGCCATATGCGGGAAAAAACACAAGCTCGTTGAAAAGAGGATTGCGATGCATCGGAGAATCCATTTTTCACCCACCCTTAATGAAACCGTGCAAAAGTGCAGTGCTTCGTTGTGCGGACAACTGGCAGCGCAGGTATCACACACACACAGGATGCGTCGCGTGTAGTTCAAGGGGAAGTCTAAAGGGGAAGTTTATTTAATCACCAAACCGGCAAATGTTTACTTAAAGAATTATCAAAAAAGCGGCAAAGATTAGTTTAAAGAGATCAAACGAAACGAGAAAGGGTGATATATATTGTTGTAGCCATTTAAGAATTTTTTTCTGTTTTACATTGTTTAAATATTATTTGTTTATTACGAAAGAAGTTTTTCCTCGTCTCTCTCTAAATTTGTTGCATTTTATTCCCTATAGGAGACAAAAATGGTACAGAAACATTAAGATCAGTCTGTGTATAGATATATGTAGATCCTAAACTCTGTCATTAAATTTCCTAGATTTTTTTTATTATTAATTGTATAATGGCCAGCCTAATCTCTGTAGGGTACTGTAACGTTCCCAGTTACTTTGCACTGGTCAAGCTACGAGAATTTAAAAGGGGGGAATCATCTTCTTTGCAAATATCAAACTGGTCTTATGTGAAAGAGTTAAATTGCCAAATAAATACATCCAAACACAACATTGATGTTTCTTTCTGCATGTTTTCAATCAATACATTGGTCAGACACAACTCTTCAAATAGTGCAAAACACACACATTCAAATACAATTCCACAAATTTACCGTGCATATAAGTACATGTGTGAGAAGAATGGATATGGTCCACAGAGTCCAAAACAGGTTGAGATCATAAACAGTCCTTGAAGCGAAAGTAACCAATCCTATCTGCATATGAGAAAATGACAAGCTGATGTCCTAAACTTGAATGTCCAGTCTGCACCAAGGACCCTCAGATATATGCCAACGAATTGGCTTCAGCAGTACAATTGTCCATCGGTGGTAGTCACAGTATTTGAGAAAGAACTACACCATTAACCATCCTCTACAAGAGAGAACACAGAATAACTAATTAAACTCAATTAAGAAAAACCACAGTAAGAACAAACAGAACCTATCACTTACTCTACTACTTCCTGTTTTAGCTAGTACAGAGTGAGCTACACGTTTCCCTCTAGTGGCAAGTATGAACATGTCAAACAGAAGACTCTGACAAAACCTGTGACAGACAGTGACTGTTACAGTACTGGCTGAGAAGGATCAGGTTTGGACACCCTGGTATAGGCTCTAGAATACATGCTTTACATATCTACATGTTTTGATGTTAATTGTTTTGTGCCACTAAACTGGGGTTAACTTTTATTCCTTTTTTTCCACCTTAGACCTAACAGCACTGAAAGAGGAGAGAGAAGATCTGAATGAATCTGAAGAGAAAGATCAGGTTTTTTGTTCCTTACAGTCTGAAAAGACTTCTAAACAAAAAAGAGCTCAAACTACAGGAACTAGGAGTTATTTTTCTTGCGTTCAGTGTGGAAAAAATTTCACTCAAAAAGGAAGCCTTAAAACGCATATGAGTATTCACACTGGAGAGAAGCCGTACACTTGCCAACAGTGTGGAAAGAGTTTCATCCTAAAAGGACACCTTAACAGACACATGATGATTCACATTGGAGAGAAGTCTCTTACCTGCCAACAGTGTGGAAAGAGTTTCATTCTAAAAGGATGTCTTAACAGACACATAAGACTTCACACTGGAGAGAAGCCTTACACATCCAAACAGTGTGGAAAGAGTTTCACTCTAGGTGGAAACCTTGAAGTCCACCAGAAAATTCACACCATGGAGAGCCCTTTTACCTGCCAACAGTGTGGAAAGATTTTCACTTCAAAAGGAAGCCTTAACAGACACATGATAATTCACACTGGAGAGAAGCCTTACACATGCTCTCAATGTGGAAAGAGTTTCGCTCAAAGTGGAAACCTTAAAGTCCACCAGAAAATTCACACCATGGAGAGCCCTTTTACCTGCCAGTGGTGTGAAAAGAGTTTCAATGAAAAAGGAAGCCTTAACAGACACATGATGATTCACACTGGAGAGAAGCCTTACTCATGCAAACTGTGTGGAAAGAGTTTCAATGAAAAAGGAGCCCTTAAAAGGCACATGTTTGTTCATACTGGAGAGAAGCCTCACACATGCAAACAGTGTGGAAAAAGTTTTAGTCTAAAAGGAAGCCTTGAAAGGCACATGAAAATTCATAATAGAGAGAAGCCCAACAGATCCTCTTAGTGTAGAGTGAATTTAAAACAAAATGTATAGAATGGAACTTTCTCATTCAAATGTAAAGCATTATGTTTTGTCCATAGTACACTTTTAAGCTCAGTCCAACACAATATAGCTAGTTGACACGGTAATGCATAAAAGAGCAAGGAATAATATGGATGTGTTTGCTCTGTTTACAATGTAAACACTTAACATTTGTATCATGAATTGAAAAGAGATCTCACAGAAGGTGCAGATTTTGGTTGAAGCACAATAAAGGACATTGTTAGCATTTTTAACATCACCGTTTCGGGTTACAACTACAACCCTTGTTCCCTGATAAAGGGAAGGAGACACGAGGACATACAGAGACAGGCTCCTCCCTCCGTCATCTCCACCTTGGACTCTGTTCATCATCCTCCTCCCGGATATCCATTCTCCTCCTTCTGTTGTTCCATCAGTGCAAGGATGCGCCTTCCAGAAGGGGGACGATATGCCAGGAATATGGACCTGTTTTTGTTTCTTTGTGCCCTTTTTTGGTCCCGTTCCTTTCCTTTAGTCCAGTTAGTCATTCTGTGCACCCGTGTTCCCCAGTTACCCCATATATTAAAATCAAAGTCTCTGCATTCTGTCTCTGCTGGGTCTCTATCGTCCAATACGTCTGTCTCTCCTATTTCCTTGTGTGGGTTACCCTGTGTCTTTGAACTATAATAAACTCTGTTCCTTTGATCTACGTTTCTGTTGTTCCTCCCAGCACAGTATCGTGACATCAGTGTGTTCAAGTATTGGAGCAATTTTATTAATCACTGTCGCACCCCCGTCAACCACAACACACTACACCACATCCAGCATTCAGTGCACTATAGCAATGCAATGGGCCTAGTAATGAGTTCAATTTGTGGTGTCCGAGACAATTTACTACTGCTCATGAAGAACACACTGCCAGATTGAAATACACATAATGATGTCACAATGACAGAGTCATTAGCATAAATAAGAATGTTTGAAATCTTTGATCATCAGTTGAAGCTTCTGAATGACTCTTGTGCAGTTTTAAGCCTCAGATTTCTCTCCTAAACACTCACTCTAGTAAAAGTTTTCTTCCCACTTACGAGGAAGCACTAGGGACCAGAAATAAATTCTAGGGCCGCCAAATTTTTTGGCTGGTTGGTGGGTGCAGGAGGCCCCTTTAGCGTCCTAAATGCTGGGTGTGGTGGAGTGTGTTGTGTTTGGTGGAGGGTGTGACACAGTCATTGACAAAAGAGGAGCGGAGCTGTATTCTCTCCAATCAAATGAACAGTAATGGTTTATAGCAAGGGTCCCCAAACTAAGGCCCGTGGGCCACATTAGCCGTGTTTCCACTATCGGGCCAAAAGCGGGCGTGCTAGTGCGTGCCAGAGCCAGTCGCGTTTCCACTGTCACTTCCGGGGCCTGATCGTGCCTCGTCGGTGCTTCCTCAGGGCCAATGGCCCGGGTTTTTCGGCCCGACGAAAACCTTGGGCCAAAGCGGGCCAGCCGGGGCTTGAGGCGTGGTCAAAGTGAAAGGCGGAGTGTGTCTGCGGTATGCGCATTTTGCTGTATTACTAATACAGGGCTCTTCTATGTATTTGGGCCGATGACAATATACAACGCCAGTTTGACGGCGTCTGCAGAAACAAAGACGTGATAAAATACATCGTTGCTGGACTCGCAAAGCTAAATATCCAGCGCACCACAATGCAAGTTCGAGACAAGTTGAAGAAATTGCGGGCGCACGGCGTAGTACAAAGCCATAAAAACGCACAATGGACAAAGCGGTGCCCAGAGAAGACACTTACATTAGGCAGATATTATATGGAAATGCCGTTTTGATGGGCACATTACTTAAATGGTTATCTGATGGGGCACCTTTTGTGTCCTGTGTAAATCAGGTCCTATTCAGTAATCGTTACACTATTAACTGTTGTTACAGACAACTATGTGATGAAAACATTTAAATGCCTGTCTGATTGGTATCTACTCGTATATAAATTAGGAAAAATGCAAATAAGATCCTATAAAAATGAGATCTGATGTATAAGTTTATTTACATCGTCCAAAAAACCCCACAGAAACTCACCAATACACCTTGATAAATTGTTAACATACACTGTACCTGTACCTAAACAAAAGCATACAAAATTATACTAGAAGTACAACTGTGTAGTTATTTTTTGCAGTAGTGTGTAGATATGCAACATTTAGTTGAATGTAATACAAAGTTAGACGAAAGACTTGTGTGTTGTCGGTCATAAAAACAAAGCTTCTTTTCAAGTGATTTATTAATGTAATATATTACAAATATTGCCGCTGCATAAACAACTGTTGCAGAGCACTTCTTGCATCAGAACAGACATCACCAACATTAGACGTTTCTGCATTCGCTGTATCTGGCTTCCATGTCGCTTTATTGTTCTTTTTCGCCTTGCAGCTAATATAAGCTTTCGCCTTAAACGCTGCTGAGCCTCCGTCTTCGCATCTTGTTTTCGCTGCCTCATCTTCCACCAAGAAAACACCGAAAGGAGCAAACAGCCGCTTCGGCTCTCTTCCTTCGATAATCACACTACGGTGACTTACTTTCAATCTCCCCGCTGAAAGGGGAGAGGTTTCATGACGTTTGATTCAAAGAGGTGTGTAAAGGGCGGGCTTTAGGTTTGCGCAGCGAGGCTGCTGGCTCGATAGTGGAAACGCAGCTTACTTTTGGTCTTGGTGCTTGCGACTTGAGGCCATTGGCCTCGCCCGGCACGCTCTTAGCACTGGCTCGCACTGGCCCGACAGTGGAAAAGCGGCTATTGGGACCGGCCCTCTGAACAATGCCAGAGACATATTTTGAAAATGAAAAATGAAAATTAGAAGTTGTAAATATATGTTTTACTTTTATCATAATGATGTTTTATTAAACAAAGTTTGGGAGGAGCACGTTAGATACTTAGCCTAATTAACACAGCTGGAACTCACTAAAGTCAATCTACATCATGCATAAATACAGCTGACTTACCTCTACCCATTTGACGGATTATCAGCATTCGGTTTGCACCTTTTGCCATGACATCACAGATCTTTCTCAGTATTGACAGGTTTCATCGCGGTCTCTGCTTGACCAGCCACACACACTCTCAACAAAGCCCTTAAAACGTAATCTCGGCCACACCGGCGTCACTTCCAAACTTCTTCCCCGGCATCCTCTTATCATCCGGCCGGGCCAACAATTCCTCCGATCGGAAAGTGGATAGTTTTTAAGCCTGAGGCAAACGCTGATCAATTCCGACGCACTGTCCTCGCGGAGGATAAACAAAGTGAATCCGTACGATCTTAGTTATTCGTTTCCCTTCAATAAGCCAACCTCACTCCTAAATCCACTCCAGCAGGGCAGTCAATATTTCCAGCAAAACTCGCAAAGCCCCGTACTCCCCTCGTTCGATACCACCATCGCCCTGCATTAGACCCGGCTCGTGCACTGGGTCTCACCGGCAGGCCTTCAACGATCCCGGGCCGCACCCCAGATCTCATCGCAACAAAGCCACTCGCTGCCCGCTTCGGCTCAACCATTTAACGTGGCTCTCCCGGCCACAGCATCGAATGCAGCTCTCCTAGCAGACACTATAGCCTGAAGACGTCTCTGCTCGAGGCACAGGTCATGTTGCAAATAAATTTTAGAAACAGTCGCAAAAAGGTAGGTCATTTTTTGCTAAAGGCTTATAAACGATGTTGTGACATAAAATGATGTTAATAATTTTTGTAACTAGGATTGAAGAAAACACAACAAATTACTCAGTTTTTGAATTGATATTTTTATTTATTTTTCTGCATTTTAAATTACACATTTCACTCAGATAATCTGACGAAAAAGATAGATAAATCTAAGTGTTTGCCTAAATGACTAATATATAGGCACAAACCACCAACCAAACAAAATAAATAAATAAATAAATAAATAAAAAATAAAAATAAATAAATAAACAGAGCAAGTGCAACTAAGCACTTGTGATTTGCATATTGCAAGCACCTCTCTCCAAGTCTCTAGCGAATGTGCCACTAGGCTAGCTTTTCAACACTTATTACTTTGCATGGTTAAGAGGAAAATTTATGTCTTTTTAGCATCTTATTTTTAAAGCATGCCTGAAGTTGCAATAAATTTTTATATTTATAGGATATTTCACTAAATATGTTGCTATGTGCTTTGGAAAACACGTCGCTAAGGTAATTTAGAAGTTGCTAAATCTGGCAACAATTTGTCCAATTGGTAACACTACCATACTGCAAACATTCAATCTACCCGCCTCCAGCTGTACAGTGACACACCACACTGCCGCCTGCTCCACGACCTGCCTCATCCGGTCAGCCGTGTCATTACATTGTGTGGCTTACACACTGGACGCCACGGGAGCATGCTTAAGTCACACGCAGCACGCTACTTAATGCACCATGAAGACCTGGCGAAGAAGACGGCATGCGGAGTGTCGTTAAGGCTGGAGGCCGTGTTTTTGGTGAAGCCAGATTTTCCTGTGCGGTTGAGTCCCCGTTTTTTTTTTTGTGAAATCTTCCCTGGACTATCTTCTGGAAAGTGTGCCATTGGTTGTTCCCTTCAAGGAGAGTGGGAACGGACGTGGACTCCGGTACGTCATGCACGCCGTCACGTCTTACCTGATTGGTGCACTTGGGAGTTTGTATATGGCCAAGGAAGGATTAGGCGGATACACGAGCAGCTTGAGAGCTTTCGAGCTGGAGCTGGCATTGGAGATGCTGTTCTACGGGAAGGTCAGGGGCAGGTTAGCTGAACAGTATGCAGCAGCGCTTGGAGTGTGTCCCACCAGCCCTGACAGCATGACCAGGATGAGGGGGTTTCTGGGTATGGCCCCCCCCCGGAAGTGCCAGCGTGGGGGAGTCCCCACCCCCGCTGGAAATCTGGATCAGCGACAAAGCCCAACAGGGAAGAGTTCAGCGTATATTTTCCCTGTCGGACTTTACCCAAGCTGGAACGCTGGTGTTGGGGGAGCAGCAAGGATCCTGAACCCTGTTTGTTCCTCGCTTTGTCTTCCCTAAAGTTCTTCCCGCATGTAAGGTACTGGGATGAGAGCAGGCACCTAAAAGCATCCTGGAACTTCAAAGATTTTGTGGAGCTGCACAAGGCATCAGAATTGCCCTCTGCTGCATCCCGTGCAGCAAGTCTTCTTGGAGATGTGTGCGCCAGGATGGAGCAGATGGAGCTCACATTTTCGAGGAACCTGAAGAAATACAAGTCCCAAGGCATGCCTTGGCTTGAAAGGTGTGTGGCATGCCTTCCAAAGGGCATGCCAAAAGAGCAAATGGTGACCGGTCTGGTGTTCCTAAGTTGCGTCGGCCTCGTAATGAACGGGGATTTTATCCACTTTGAGAGGCTGAGCAACTTAATCAGCAACCTGCCGGTCACACAAAGGCACCTGCAGGAGTTGGGTGTGTTGTCAAACCTGCTTCTGCTCCAAAACCCCAAGGTGTGGAGGTTTCATGAGTCTGTGCCGTATAAGGTACAGGCAGTTGTGGCAGGTCCAACGTCCGGACCAGTGCAGCGCCGGCCGCGCACTGACTCCAACGTAGAAGAGAAGGAGCACCAGGTTGAAGAGGATGTGGAGGCAGAAGAGGAGCTGGTGACGGTCTTGAAAACAGCCACAGTTCCAGCTAATGTCACCACCCGCTGGTCAGACCAGGAAACTTCTTTTGTTGACCTTAATGAGAGGCTGTCGCATTCGAAGGCGTACGAAATGTACATGAAGCGTTGTCGGGAGAGCGGGATACCGGTCCGCACCCTGGAGTCCTTCAAGAGGAAGCGACGTCGATTGCTCATTCAAGAGGATTGAAGATTTTTTTTTTTGGTCACATGATGATAAAACAATTTTTTTCTAAGGTGAAGATTTCATAATTTCATAAAGCCTCATAATGCAGAAGAGGATTTTTTTTTTTTTTTTTATGAAAATATCCATTTTTTGTTGACATTCCAAGGTGAAGTATTTTTTTTTTTTTTTTGGAAAACAAAGTATTTCTTTTTTGGAAAATCATGTGCCAAGTCACAAACTTGTATATAGTTGGAGCATTAAGAAAAAAAAAAATATATATATTTTTAACCTAGCCTCTAACATTACAATTCATTTTGTAATGTTAGTGCCGGTCCCAAGCCCGGATAAATAGGGAGGGTTTTGAAGTATTTTTCAGGTCTTAGGAGATGAAGGGTCAATTTGAAACCGATTTTGTCACCCAAACTACACACTAAACATAACCATCTCAGACCAAAGGCTATTTCTTTTGGAGGGAAGGTCATTAGAAAATGAGAAATGCCATTTGGTCACTGTGGGTTAGGTTTAGTGTGTAGTTTGGGTGAGGTAGTAATCAGGAGGGGCGGGGGATTGGTGGGGGTGGTGTTGCCTACCCGCCCCACCTTCCCACAGCACCGCGGTTTTAAATGTGCTTTTATTCTAAGTTCACAAAGCTTAAACTTAAGAATGCAGCAATTTCTCGCGCAAGATCGTGCTTCCAGTCTTATCCATTCACATATGAATGTAAGTCCATGGAGCGAAGTGGCCTCCAGCTCCTGTAGCAATCACTACTGTGATGCTGCCTCTGCTAGCAGTGCAGGCTACACGGGTTCTTCAGGACTCCCATCCTGTGGCTTGCAACACAGGCACACATATCTCAGCCTTTTTCCTGCCACTACTAATAACCCCTTTTTTCTTTTCAGTGGCCTCCAACTCCTGTAGCAGACTGTAGAGCGTCAATGAGCTGACGATTGTTTTTGCATGTCAGTCAAGTCAAGTCACCTTTATTTATATAGCACTTGTAACAATACAGATTGTGTCAAAGCAACTGCACAGTATTTAAACAGAACAATAGTGTGTAAGTAATGCATTATTGTAGATAATCAATTTGTCACCGTGCGATTTCATTTTCATTTGAATAAATCACAATCAATTGAAATGACCACTTAATCTTTAATATTTGGCCATTTCTTCACAACAGACATGTTGAAATTGCAAATCCTTGGATTGCGGACATCAAATCTGCCATTCTCCCGAATTTATCATTACATTCAGTCATTTCACAAAATAACCTTCCAACCTACCCCGCCACCCAATACCCCCCCACCCACCCCCAGCCGTAGGTAGCATGAATTAAATGAGGGTTTCACATTAGCCAATCGGAGTGGCTACTAGCATAATTCTTGGGTAAGAAATGCCCTCTAGTCTATCTGTCAGCTTCGCATAACTCTGTTTCCAAGCATTTTCGGCAAAAAATCCTCTTGACGAATTCTCTCACAATAGTAGGACATTGATCGTGCAACCAATTTGTTAAATCATGGGTCTTCACACTGGCAAAAGTCGACATCACCTCAGCTTTTAAAGCTATGCCATCCATCCAGGACCATGGCACTTACTTAGGGTACGTTAACACAAGAAGCCTTTGTCATACACCTAACTTTCAGATGCAAGCAGCGAGGGCTGTCGCGATAACCGCAATATGGCGCTACTGACAAGCATAACCGCAGAGGAATGGAACAACCGCGATATTTGCATGTTTCTTTTTATGTAAGGTTTTGCCCTTCTCGCTTTACTCTTAATGCATGTGTACTGAATATTAATTTAGTAATAAGTTAGTAATGGTAACATAATGTATACTTGATTTGTACAGAGGCTCAGTAGATTTGCACTTAACAAGCCTAAACTGACAGCGAATGAAAGAGAGCGAGATCGACTGGGCATGTGCGATTATCTGCGTTTGTCCTTCAGGCTGAGTCAGATATATGTGTGAAACTAGCTTGTCTTGACCAAGTAAAGCGAAATCTCTGTCTTAGCGTCGATGCTCCGCCGGTCAGCTGATTATTTAAAAGTGGTGGTTAAAGTTAAAATTATTTCAACAGCATGTTTCATTACATCTCTCTTTGAATAAATGAGAGTTTTTGAACGTGTATGTAGTTGAATGAACGGTTTAAAGACTCATTTAAAAACAGTCCCTTGCCTCCATCTTGTGGCGTAACAATAAAACTGCACTAACTGACAGCTCTATAACACATCCATAGATAATATATATATATTATGGCAGTAATACCGCACATCGCGCTATCGAGCCACTCAAAATTACCGCAAGGGAAATTCTTTTAACCGCGACAGCCCTACAAGCAGCACCAAGATTTTCTGACGTTATCAGAAGCGGCTTTTTGGATTTGTCAAACATTTTAGGTAAAGTAATCCTCAAAGCATCTACCCCATCAAATTGAGTATTGAACTCCCTGTCAGATGATGCTAGAGCGCCCCGGTGGTGCAAATTTGTTTCTCTTTCGACTCTCAACTACCAGCAAAACTTACCTGTCTGAAGCCGCGTGTATTAAACTCATGTCAGACACTGCTAGAGCCTTTCCGCTCGTAAATGTTTTACTTCAACTACAAAAAAAAAAAAAAAAAACCTTTCCATCCCTGACCTTTTCCTTCCTACGGTCGGCGAGGCATTCCAGTCAGATACCGTGAGCCTTGGTCTCCTGTCAGACACCCCAGGAACCTCCCGACCTCACAACTTTACCATTCTGTTGTAGGTTTCGGCGGGGCCTACCTGTTCGATGCCGTGAGCATTGGTCTCCCGTCAGACGCTGCAGGGGCCCCACGGCCAGACAATCTTACCTCTTCGACTCCACAGTTGGTGGGGCCTACCCGTTCGATGCCGTGAGCATTGGTCTCCGGTCGGACGCTGCAGGGGCCCACCTGTTCGTTGCCGTGAGCATTGGTCTCCCGTCAGACGCTGCAGGGGCCCCCCGGCCAGACAATCTTACCTCTTCGACTCCACAGTTGGTGGGGCCTACCCGTTAGATGTCGTGAGCATTGGTCTCCGGTCGGACGCTGCAGGGGCCCCCCAGCCATGTCATCCTTACTTTTCCACCCTACAGTCGGCAAGGCCTACCCGTCCGATCAAGAGCCATCGGATGCCGCGAGAGCCTAACCGAACTTGCAATTTTTTCCGTTCCGTCTACGCCGTGATTATTAAACTCCTGTCAAACGCTACAACAGCCTTCCTGTCAAGCAAATCTTGGCCCCTCAGTTCCGTATACCAGTTCCGTCTACCCATCTGATGCCTTGAGTATTGAACTCTCGTCGATTGCTGCTGCAAAAAAAAACCTTTCCATCCCTGACCTTCTGATGCCGTGAGCCTTGGCCTCCCGTCAGACACCACAGGAGCCTCCTGACCCCAACTTACCTTTCCGTCCCACGTCCGACGGTGAGCCTTGGTCTCCCGTCAGATGCGCAGGGGCCCCCAGGTCAGACAATCTAACCTTTTCAACACCACAGTCGGCGGGGCCTAGCCATCCGATGCCGGGAGCATTGGTCTCCCGTCGGACGCCGCAGGGGCCCCCGCCCAGTCAACTTCACTTTTCTTCCCTACAGTCGGCAGGGCCTACCCGTCCGATCACGAGCCTTGGTCTCCCATCGGATGCCGCGAGAGCCTAGCAGACCTTGCAATTTTTTCCGTTCTGTCCGACGGTCGGCGAGACTCAAGCGTCCGATGCCACAAGTCTCCGCCTCCCGCCGAACACTATCCGAGCCCCTTTAGGCCAACTTCACATTTTTTCCCCCCACCTGGCGAGGCTTACCCATTCGAGGTTCTGAGTCCTGATCTCCCCTCGGATGTCGGCGAGAGCCCTCCCAGTCGGGTTTTCCTTTCTGCCTCCCCGGCCGGCGAGGCTTACCCGTCCGATGCCGCGAGCCTTGGTCTCCCGTCAGACGTCGGCGAGAGTTCTCCCGGTCGGGTTACTTACTTGGCGCCTGCAAGCGAGACTTATCCATGCGATGCCGTGAGCCTTGGTCTTCCATCGGATGTCGCGAGAGTCGCCCGCACCAGGCGTCACAAAATCTTTTTACCTGCCAAACCGAGAAGACCCACTCGTCTGACGTTCTGAGTCTTGATCTCCCGTTGGAGGCTTCATGGGTCCTCTCGGTCAGCACCAATAGGGGCCGATCGACCAGTAGAGCCCTCATGCCAACATCGTAAGCTGCTCCGGCCAAGGCAACCCGGGTTCTCCTGATCGGGCCCCAACCACGCTGTTCCTCCATCGGCCGGTAGGGCTCACCCGTTCCAACGCCGTGTGCTCCCGTTGAGTATCGGTTGAGCTCTCCCGACCGGACGCCCTAAATTCCGTAATCCATACCAGCAGCCGGTAGAGCCTTTCGACCCGATACCAAAAAACCTCTCCCATCAGAGTACGAAGGCTTTCCCGGCCGGCTAACCAAACATCTTCTCCCAAACAACAGCCCCCGCCAGATCTCAGCGCTTGGGGGGGGGGGGGGGTCCTTTGTCCGTCGGCTGTCCTACACTCCATTGCTTATTGGGGGGTACTCTAGGTTCGGGCCATTCCCGAGCTCGGAGCCCTTCCCTGGACAGCACACCAAACATGCTTTACATACTCCAGCTAATTATATGTAAGTGGGAAATGATGTTTTATTAAACAAAGTTCGGGAGGAGCACGTCAGATACTTAGCCTAATTAACACAGCTGGAACTCACTCAAGTCAATCTACATCATGCATAAATACAGCTGACTTACCTCTACCCATTTGACGGATTATCAGCATCCCTCCACCACCCCATCTCCTCACTCCGAGTTCCTTCTACACATATACATGGGGGCGGGGGGGTACTCTAGGTTCGGGCCATTCCCGAGCTCGGAGCCCTTCCCTGGACAGCACGCCTAACATGCTTTACATACTCCAGCTAATTATATGTAAGTGGGAACTCGTGAAATTCATATTATAAATATCATCATTTGTAAATATTTGTAAAATACCATGAAAATGTTTTATCATTTTTTTCTTTATATATACTTAATATATATTTCACCAAGAAAAAATATGACATATTTTTTATAGTTCATCTGTGTTTCCCTGTAGATATCAATGCACTTTTTGGATTGTAGACACAGAAGCGCGTGAACAGTAGCCTGGCTAACGCCAGACCACGTTATGACTTCGTCATGATTCGTGGTCTGGAACCACATATTCATTTTCTCGCATTTGAGGCGTGGTTTACGAATGCCCAGAGCCGTTTATTGGGCGATAAGAATGTCTATCAAATGCGCCTGTGCGTAGCTCATAGCCAATCGTTTCAATTATACCAGATGACGTATGTAGAGCGAACGCCAAAAGTTGCTCTTTATTCAAAACAAACTTGTATTCTAAACAACTTAACACTATACACCGTGTCTACACCGCGACAGTTGTCGCGCCGCAACAGCTGAAGTGTAATAGCTCAAAATCGTTCTAAGGCCCAGCATATTAGCGTTAAAATACACAATGTTCTTAACAGAAGCTCTAAATATGAAATTAAATTGAAACATACCTTACTTGAACTCTTTCATTTGATCCCGCAGTCTGTCTACACTGGGCGACAAGGCGACCGTTGCAAATCATTTAAACTTTGTGTGAGCACGTCATAAATAGAAGGCGGCAGCAGATTACTGTCGGGGATTTGCTGCCCCGCGCCGCATCCAGTGTAGACAGCATAATAGGTTCTAACGTCATTTGCCGCGTCGCATCCCGCCGCTCGCGTCCGGTGTAGACACGGTGTAAGGCTGCATCGAAAGATAACTTCGCGTCTGCTGCCATGCTGGATCCATAGTTATTTACAAACTGCTAAGGTGAGTCGCATAGAAGGCGTCATCGTCTTGCTGCTCCCTCCCCGTTCTGTGATTGGTTCCCTATCTTAGGTGAAAATTAGGTCCATGGTTTCCAGACTAGACTAGCAGCGTGAATAAATTTGCGGTGCGCAAGGCAGTATGGGGAAACCAAGGCTATGTGTACAAGACTTTTATTTTGATCTGGTGGTAATGTGACGTCATAAGGCTGAGGCGCGCTCCTGCATCAGTGTGTGCTTTCAGCTGAAGAAAGGTTTGTAGACTTAATCATTTAAAGTGTTTAAATTCATACATGTTCAGTCTATTTTATATGGTTTACAGGCGATTTAAACTTTATAATTATTGCGTGTAATATTGTAATATTTTATCTACTAATGAACGTTATTTTGTGAGTAAAGAACATCCACAGATCAGTCTGATTTCTCTATCTGTTAGTGATTCAGATCAGAAACACGAATTACAAACTCCGAGTCTATTGAATCGGTTGATTCACAAAATGATTCACTGTTTCGAATCTCCGCTCGCTGAGAGACCTGCTGCTCAAAACAGTGGAAATACAACAAGAACAAACTCAAACATGAGTAATGACAACTTTTACAAACAATAGCAAATGTTTGGTTGTTGTAATGACAACCTTTAAATACAACTGCAATTTTTAAAGTGTGTAATCGATTACAGTTTTTCTCAATTGCTTAAACACATTTCTTGAAATTATGCCTCTTATTTGCGAAACTCTAAACACAAATCCACAACTCCTAACTCATTTCCCCAAACTTCCTATATTGAGGTCAAAATGAAGCTCTCCACTCAAAACAATTCAATCTTTCTGAAAAACCAAACTTTGTTTTCAGACATGACACACAAATCCTCAAAAACACACACACTACAACACAGTTTTACACACTGATGCGATAAATTCAAAACAATACTACAAAAACAATACAAATAAAAAACTTTTCACATGATGAACACAACAAATCTATTCCTTTGCAAGTGTTTTATTCCTTAATTTAATGTACTGTAGAGTACAGTACAAAACAGCAAAAAACAACAAAATAATTATTCTGCCCAGCATCCTGTCTTTGGTCTGGGACAGGCCAAAGAACCTCTTCAGCATCACAGGCTAAATTAGCCCTGGCCAGGCAGCAGGGGTAAAATCCTCTTGCATGCCTGATCCAACCCTGGCACTCATCAACTAAAATATATGAGACTGCTTGTCTTCTTGCCCTTGCTCTTCCTCTGTCTCTTCCATGTTGTTGTTGTCATTGTCCTTCTTCTCCTCCTCCTCTTCCTCTTTCACCTCCTACTCTTCCTCTTCAAAATTACACATTACTGTATGTGGGATATTGATTGAAAAAGACTGGATAGGATTCACAGTTACACTTGTACTAGTGGTCTGACAAAAAAAAAAAAAAAAGCACACAACGTCATTGTGAAACAGAAAAAAAAGAAATATGGGCACAAAGGTGAAAATAAAAATAAGAAAGTCCACTGTCAGAATTTGTAACTCCTGCATTGTCCTCTGTCTATATGCTTTCCAATGGAAGGTTCATGAGATGTACCTTTGATCTATTTCAGAGAACTGCTTTATCATTGGTTGATCTATATTATCTTCATTAGTGAAAGTCAAGATTCACTTGAATAATTCATGGCAAATTTACAAAAAGTCTAATAGAAATGTGTAGAATATATGATTGACAGTTTAGGACAACTAGATCAAAAATTTTGCATTTAGGTAATGATTTATACGATGAGCTAATGACTTGATGTTTTGAGGGGTAAGACTATTGCACAGAGAACTACAGTATATAATACATTTTGAGCAACATGACAATAGCAACTGATAATGTAGGAAACTGCAGACAAATGTATATTTCATTTCTGATCTGAGAAATGCACCAAAGTGACTGAGAAAAACTTTTATCCTTTTATCTCCATCGAAGGTTTTGATTGGTGTGTGCTAAATTTTGACTCCTAGTGTTTCCAGTTGGGTAATTGTGTGCTAATTGAGCTCAAACTTCGCAGACTTGAGTGAACAATATTGAATGCTTGTGCTTTCTAAATGACCACATGGTGTAAGCACTGAGAAATGCAGGGATTTGTGTGTAGAGTTTAGAAGTAACAGTTCACCAAATATAACTCATGTGTCAAAGCAGGGAATAGTGTTTATAGTTTAGGGAAATGGGTGTGCTTTTTCAAAAATGGCGTTATAGTTTTGAAATTTTAGTTCAAAAGACTGGTTATAGTGTTTTAGCAATTGAGAAAAACTGTAAATGTAATATACTAATAAGTAAATGTTAATCAAAACGAAATATAAAGTTAAATGATTCTATTTAACAAACACTGAAACCTTTTAAGTCCAATAACTATCACTGTGACTCCCTTATTAGTGCACTGACTATTGAACAAGAGCGGATTGAGATATTTATTTATTTTTTTATTTAATTACTCTCATCTTAAACAGGGCGTTTCCAAACAGAAATAAAATCCCGGTAGAGCAACTGAGATCCATGTGACACACTATTATAAAGATGGCATTTATTAAAGATTAGAATGAAGACATGAAGATTGAAGAAACATTCAGAGTCAAACATGAAGATACTGAGGAACAAACAGGTTTGTTTTTATTCTCAAAGCTGGACTATCCTATGGACTGTCCTGTACATCTTCTCGATTCATTTGCCTTTAGCAGGTGTTTTTTTGTACTCTGTTTGTCCTCCTGCAGCTTTCTTTTTCGAAAGAATTTCAGCTTCATTTTTTTTCTTAAAGTAATTTTAGTTCTCTGATTTAAAAACAGCATTTGTAGACTTGTGTCTCATTTAATATTTAAATGTTGATGTAAAAATTTTGCATGTACAGGTAGCTCAAGAGGGAAATGTATATAAATAATTAATTTATGACTAATTATGATTGCAATTATTTATATCAGCTGCCAGTATTAACTGTAGCAGAATTAAATATCACCATTGACTAATCTATTCGTCCAGCAATCAATCAGGTTAATTTCACAACAACTCTAAGCAATTATATTTTCTTGGCCGCAAAAAAGAACATTCTTACAGTATTAATGCCTTAGAGCATGTAGCTTGATCAGAAACATAAAGGGACATTAATTTACAAGGCAGAATCAGAACCTCATGTAATCTGTTGATTAATCATGTGTCCTTAATTAATAAAACTCCTGTGCACAAACAAACATACAATCACTCATACATGGAGGAAGGGCAAGTCAGATTGGATAAATGGAGCCATTAGAGAAACATGAAAAATGATGCTATGAGAAGAGTCACTTTACCACCTGAATGAAACCATCAGTGCCATTTTACAACAGGGTTTACAAATTAAACTAAACCTCAATTTTTTTTATTTTTTTTTTAGTTAAATGTACGATAATTACATTGCCTTGGTCGTTGACGAGTGTTTGGATGTAGTCTGAGATGAAAGTCTTGATGGTTTTATGGTTTTGGACTTGGAATCACGTTTTTCTGGGTTTGAAGAGCGATGAGTTCCAAAGGTGTCCTCACTCTGTGGTGATTTGGAGTTTCTGTCAAGGTGGAAAGTGAAGAAGAATGATGAGAGATAGAGACCCAGCTGAAATCCTGTGATCTTTGGGGAATGAAAACACAAAGCTGCAGGGCCTGGCACAGGCTTAGGGTTCTGGAGAGTTCTAGCTCATTTTCCTCATCTTCCTAGGAGTTTAAGGCATCCCAGGCGCAGAAGCATCGACTCTGAGGCTTTATAAACTAGAAGATGGCAAGGTGATGAGATACGAGACTAAAAGAGCTGAGAAAAGCCAGGAGAACCAAGGCGAGTCACTGTGTGAAGCCCTTTTCTCTTATGGGGGTCACAGTTAGGAGATAAAGGTAATTGAGAGGCCAGGGTAATTGATAATTGGAAGGCTAGAAAGCCAATGGTGACTTTTGCTTTTGGAAGGAAAGTTTACAACTCTTTGTCTGTAAACATGGTATTTGCATATGTACTGGGATTGGTTGTTCATGCAAAAACTACTAAAGATTCTTAAAACACTAATATGTTGCATAGGTATCAAAAGATAACATACACCTTTTAAATCATCAACAAATTCAATGAGACCAAACATGTTATATGTGTGGTTATACTACATAGTCATCATAACACATGCATTAAAACATTTTACAATACAAAAGACAAAATAAATGAACAGCAATAATATACACAATGATCTGAGAATTTGTGCGTTCATTCACAGAAAGTTTTTTTTTTTTTAAGAATTAATGAAAGAAGTCAGTTTCTATGGCAGTATGTGTCCTTTTTAGAGTATTAGTTGGGGAAAGTACATACTTTTGAGTCGTAAAGATTATCTAGTCTGGCAGAGGAGTCCTGGATGCCATAGTAAGACCATTTGTAGACATCATGTTGTGGATTGGGTGAAGGGGGTCTGTGATCATTTATTAATCAAATGAAAAATTGATTATTTGGTAAATCTAATGAACAACTTTGTCTAATTGGTCTGGACCCTACCTTTTTATGAGCAACAAATATGCAACAAGAATGTCGGTAATTTACAACAGCTTCAGATGTCGGTCAACCAATCAGAATCAAGGACCGGAACTGTTTTATACATTTTGGTTCAAACTCTTTCCACACTGAGGAGATCTGTCAGCCTTCTCTCTATAGTGGATCTTTATGTGCTGGTCAAGGTGTCCTGATTGGCTGAAACTCTTTCCACACTGAGGAGATCTGTCAGCCTTCTCTCTATAGTGGATCTTTATGTGCTGGTCAAGGTGTCCTGATTGGCTGAAACTCTTTCCACACTGAGGAGATCTGTCAGCCTTCTCTCTATAGTGGATCTTTATGTGCTGGTCAAGGTGTCCTGATTGGCTGAAACTCTTTCCACACTGAGGAGATCTGTCAGCCTTCTCTCTATAGTGGATCTTTATGTGCTGGTCAAGGTGTCCTGATTGGCTGAAACTCTTTCCACACTGTTTGCATGAGTAAGGCTTCTCTCCAGTGTGAATTCTCATGTGCCTGTTAAGATTTCCTTTGTGAGTGAAACTCTTTCCACACTGTTGGCAGGTCAAAAGGCTATCTATAATGTAAATTTTCTGGTGGACGTCAAGTTTTCCACTATGATCAAAACTCTTTCCAGACTGAGGGGATCTGTTAGACTTCTCTCTATTGTGGATCTTCATGTGCTTGTCAAGATGTCCTCGTTGACTGAAACTCTTTCCACACTGGTTGCATGTGTAAGGCTTTTCTCCAGTGTGAACTCTCATGTGAATGTTAAGGTATCTTCTACTAGAGAAACTATTTCCACATTGTTGGCAGGTAAAAAGGTTTTCCAACATGTGAATTCGCCTGTGGGCATAAAGGGTTTGTTCTCGATTGAAACATTTCCCACACAGATGGCAGATGAAGGGTTTCTTTCCAGTGTGAACTTTCATGTGGTTTGTAAGTTTTAACTTTATGCGGAAACTCTTTCCACACTGATTGCAGGCGTAAGGCCTCTCCCCAGGGTGAACTCTCAGGTGGACTCTAAAGTTTCCAGGATTACTGAAACTTCTTCCACACCGTTTGCAGATGAAACACTTCTCTTCTGTGTGAATTCTCATGTGCCTTTTCAGGTTTTTATTTTCACTGAAACTTTTTCCACACTGTTGGCAGATGAAAGGCTTCTCTCCTGTGTGAATTCTCATGTGCCCTTTAAGGGTTCCTTTGTGACTGAAACTCTTTCCACACTGATGGCAGATGAAACGCCTCTCTCCTGTGTGAATTTTCTTGTGGACTTTAAATTCTCCTTGTTCATTGAAACTCTTTCCACACTGTAAGCAAGTGAAAAAACTCCTAGTTCTTTTTTGTGTAGAAGTATTTTCTGACTCTAAGGAACAAAATGATTTTTCTCCAGTTATGATATTATGAAGATTCTCAGACTGATCCTTCTCTTCAGTTTCATTCAGTATTTCTCTCTCCTCTTTCAGTGCTGTAGAGCCTAAGGTGGGAAAACAAAGAATTAAATGTTAACCCCAGTTTAATGACACAAAGCAGGTAACACCAAAACATGTAAAAACATGTAGATACTGTATGTAATGCATGTATGCCAGATCTCATAGTAGGCTGGTTTAAGCTGGCTGCTATACAATTTATTCAATCTAATAATAGTTTAGGAAACCTAGATATAGACTGATCTCAATTATGATGTACCATTATTTGTGTCTTCTATGGGATCAAATGCAACAAATATAAGAAAGGTAAGGAAAATGGACAAACTCCCCACTCAACCATCAGATTAACAATTCATCACGCAATAATTCTTTCTTAGGTTTTATTAAGGGGCAGTGATGTTAGCCAATCACAAAAATCCCAAACACGTTCCCCCCCCCCAACACTGCATGTTTTTCATGTTTCTCTAATTAAGTAATGAATTAACTGGCTCAGTTGTGTTTGATCTGGCTCAGAGCTAAACTTTGAAGGATGGTAAATCTTTAGGAACAGGGTTGGGCACCCCTGCACCAAGACCTAAAATGGGTGACAAATGGTCAGACAAAGGAGAGACGCAAAATGTTGGGGGCCTCCAGGAACGTGGTTGGGAACCACTCTAGAACTGACCAAATGGAATGCATTGATATTACTTACCACTGAGTCTCTCCAACACAATTTTTTAATTTAATTATCACTTTAAAGGTCCCATATCGTCAAAATCAAAATTTCCTGGCTTTTTTCATGATAACTAAGGTCTAGGGGCTATCTAACTACCATATGAGTTTCAAAACAGTCAATCCACAGTAAACTGCACACAGCCTGCTTAAAGTAGCTGTTCATTTTCACAAGCAGCTGTGACTTCCGTAACGATGTGACGTCCGATCGACTCAAGTCACCGCCTTCAGTCACAAACCAACGTCCCACCCTCCTTTTGTCAAACGCCCAGACAACAACGCATCCATTCCATTATTGAGCAACAACAACAGGAAAACAAGTTGAGAAAACCCTGTTCAGTCGATAGATGTCAAGCTACTATCATTACACAGGCTTCAGAACAACGTTAATATAAGAGACCAGCGGCACGTCAACTTCAGCCTCTTTCACACAGCGATTCCGGTAAATACACGCACAATGTGTCCCACGATTTGTTCCGGAATTGTTTAATTTGGTTCATTCACAGTTGTTTTCCGGAATCTGTGCTTGCTTTACACACAAACCATAAAGACATGTGACGTTTGGATGTGAGATGTAATGTGACGCGTACGTTTCACTAAACTGAAACTAACCTGAACAAACTGTGCTTCAGCGCTGATAGTGAGGAGCTGGCTCTGCCTGATGATCGCTGCTTCATTCCACTTTGCACGTAACGTTATTTTTCGTTGTGAAGAGTCGCTTGATAACGTGCATCATTACTACAACACTGCCTTTAGGTTCTGGCTTTGGTTCACACAGTTCCCGTAATTTTCCAGAATCAGCGCGCATTGTGAAAGGGGCTTTACTAAAGCAACAGTTATGTAGCTTACTGCATTCGGTGTTTGTAAAAGAAAAAACATTAATGATCATTCTAAAATATCCTGTTGAGTATCAGCTCTCTCTATTGCTCTGAGCTCGCTTACGCTTACAGCATACATGACCGTAGTTACCTGTGATTGGCCTGGTTGTGCGTCACTCAGAAAACAACAGGCCAATCAGAAGAGAGGCTCATGAATATTAATTAGATGGGCCAAAATCGACCTGTTTTTGACAGAGCTCTTAAAAAAGGAGCTGTAAAAATATATTGAGATGGATTTTGGCACTTATACCGCAAATATATATTCTTAAGGACATCAACAAATAAAATAAACCTCCAGAAATGTGTACGATATGGGACCTTTAAACTAGTGGTGGGTATAGATTAATTTTTTTAATCTAAATTAATCTCACTCTAATCTTGGAATTAATCTAGATTAAAATGGCTAATTTGAATTCTGCCTAAGGTATTCAGAATATGTGTGCTACCCAAATAATGACTAAAAGTAAGTCTTTGAGAATGGGTTTCTCAAGCCAGGTGGCGCATTAGACCAGGGGCTCATCTCCCGTTTCCAAACTGCATCACAAACTGCTCGATAAAGCTGTTCTATAATAATTTGTTGATGAAAATAAATTATGTTCAATAAGATGTACCTGTGTTTACTAACAAACTAACAAGGAAATAATTTTTACTACCTATTAGATTGTTTTTTTAACGTCTACACCTAACCAACCCTAAACTTAGCCCTTACTGTAATAAAAAAAAACAGTATTATTGTTGTACAATGTGATAAAAATATACATCTATATACAGCATACTTTTATTTTGACAGGTTGCCGTGAAGTTTCTGTGAGTACAGTATGATATGATGCTAGTTTTATCAAATGAAACGGTAAAAGTGACAGACACAGCAGTTTTGGAGAGTGAGTTTATCTGTTCATGTGAGATGCAAATTCCAAAAATTACTAGGAGCGTCACGTGTGCTTCAGTATGCGTGTAGTAAAAACGCGTCTCCACCATTCATACATACAGAGGCAAACGGAACATACCGGATTCATATTAAAACGGTCTTTTTGCATTTCAGTTTTCACAGACACTAGTCCATATCGCGATTTGAATTAAGGGACAGACCAACATTTGATTTATGAATCCAAAAATCAATGAATTTACGTGGCATTTGGCGCTAGTAGATTCGTTTTTTATGAATGGAGGACGCAATCCCGTCTGTGTTTTGGAGGAGACATAAACGCCCGACCATGTGGGGTATGGGTATTCTATAGTCTTTGGTATACATCAGCATTAAACTATCAAGGTGAAAGTCATCATAGTTTGCGTAGTAAAGACCAAGCTCCCAACCCAACTTTGACAATAGATTAACGGCGATATTTTTTTTTTATCGCCCGATAAGAGTCTCACGTTAACGCAGCACGTTAACGTCAATAACGGCCCACCACTACTTTAAACATAAAAGTAAATAGGAAACTCAAATAATAAAAAAAATTAATAAAAATCATAGACTACAGACAACTGTATTTAATGTTTTGTGCCCAAGATTTAATGATGTTGTTTTAAGATATATATTAAAACTAGTGGTGGGCCGTTATCGGCGTTAACGTGCTGCGTTAACGTGAAACTCTTATCGCGCGATAAAAAAAAATATCGCCGTTAATCTATTCTCAAATTTGGGTTGGGAGCTGGCAGCTGGGTCTAAACTACGCAAGCTATGATGACTTTCACCTTGATAGTTTAACGCGGATGTATACCGAAGACTATGGTCGCGCGTTTAAGTCTCCTCCGCCAAAACACAGACGGGATCGCGTCGTCCTCCATTCATAAAAACCGAATCTACTATAGCGAAATGCCACGTAAATTCGTCGTTTTTTGGATTCATAAATCAAATGTTGGTCAGTCACTTAATTCAAATCGCGATATGGACTAGTGTATGTGAAAACTGAAATGCAAAAAGACCGTTTTAATATGAATCCGATATGTTCCGTTTGCCTAGCTGTATGTATGCATTGCGGAGACGAGCTTTTACTACACGCATACTGAAACACACGTGACGCTCCCGGTAATTTTTGGCATTTGCATCTCACATGAACAGATAAACTCAATCGCCCAAACTGCTGTGAGTGTCACTTTTACCGTTTCATTTGAGAAAACTAGCATCATATCATACTGTATGACACAGAAACTTCACGGCAACCTGTCAAAATAAAAGTACGGTGTAACATGTCATGGGCTGGGTAGGTGTTGACGTTAAAAAAACACAATCTATAGGTAGAAAAAATAATTTCATTGTTAGTTAGTTAGTAAACACAAGTACATCTAATTGAACATAATTTATTTTCATCAACAAATTATCATAGAACAGCTTTATGAGCTTTATGATCCATTCTCAAAGACTTTAAGTCATTATTTGGGTAGCACACATATTCTGAATGCCTTCAGCAGAATTCAAATTAGCCATTTTAATCTAGATTAATCTAGATTAATTCCAAGATTTAATCTAGATTAATCTAGATTAAAAAAATTAATCTATGCCCACCCCTAATTAAAACACTACAAATCTAAAATGAGTCTTTAAGGCACTAAATTAAAACTGAAGTAATAGAAAACAGCCTACATTTTAATGGACTATAACGTAATATAATACCAGAAAAGCTACAGGCAGGTGAGTTTTAATTAAGGTTGGAGCTGAAATCTTCAGGACGTTGGCTCTCCAGGACCAGAGTTCGTCTTCCCTGCTCTAGAGTAAAGCTCAAAGACAGGAGCAGCCTAACAGGGAGGGGAAAAAAAACTTTTAAAACCTGATATGACTGCGCACAGAGCTCACAGAGAAGAGTCCTTAGCTCTCAAATCAAGAGAACAATGCTCCATTCGAGACTGGTAGCTTTATCAGGCATTACATGCAGACTAAATGAAAATAACATTGAAAATTTGAAAGCTCTTGGAGACAATGTTGTGTCTACAATGTAGGATACATTTGAAAATGTGAAATCTGCACTTAATATTACCTTTTTGTTTAACTTAGAAAATCAACATTTGAAATAATTTGGATATTCAGAGAAAATAGGATTCTTGCTCATATTTTTATAACTCACAGCATGTTTCTGTATTAAAGAGTTTCTTAAATTGATCTCGATGTACAGTCTGTCAACGGCTGTGTCTCATTTAGAAGGATTCGACCTCCGGAGTTCGAATCCCCCGGAGAATGCATCCTCTGTAGCAGGGGTCACCAACACGGGGCACCAGGTCGCCCTCAAGGACCACATGAGTCGCCCGCTGGCCTGTTCTAAAAATAGCACTTGTGAGCTGCATCTGAAATTAAATTTTATTCTGTTGCTATTCTTTTTTAATCACACTTGCATTTATATATATATATATATATATATATATATATATATATATTTAAAAATGACAATATCTTAAAAATATGTTCATTATACATGAGTTTAGATGAGTTTAGGTGAACTCTGACCTACTCTAGTTCAAAAGTATTTTGCGCGAGACAAAACCAGTGCTCGTGGAGAGTAACGTTAAGCTAGAGAGAGCGGGCACGACGAAGATGGCAGCTGAATGCAGTTTCTTGCCCCAAAAACATGGCAGAGAAAAGGAAGAAAACTTATCACTTTCACAACGAATGGGAGGAGGAATTCTTTTTTACGACTGTGAAAGAAACCTGCGTGTCTCATTTGCGGGGCGACTGTGGCGACGGCAAAGCGGCACAATGTGGAGAGACACTTCACTACGTGTCACAAAAGCTACCATGCTAACTTAGGGTGACCATACGTCCTCTTTTACCCGGACATGTCCTCCTTTTTGGCTATAAAATTATGTCCGGGGGGATTTGGTAAAATATCATAAAATGTCCAGTTTTATTTATTTTTTTTTTTTTACCTCATTTCACTGACCGTCATTAATTCAACACTTTAAATGCAGCCACTGCCCACCGGCATTATTCTGAGGTACCTGCAGGTATGAACTAGCCATCGGGAGCACCGGGACATTCCCAGTGGGCCGATCACCGGAGAGAGGGAGACCTCCCCCATATTGGGCGCTATTTTAAATTATAGCGCATTCAAAACCGCAAATAGCCGAAAAGTGTGAAGTAGGGCTGGGAAACGATTAATCGCATCCAAAATAAAAGTTTATGATTGCATACTGTATGTGTGTGTACTGTGTGTATATATAATGTATGTATAAATACACACACAAACATGTATATTAAAGAAAACTGAAAATAAAAATTAAATTAAAATAAATAAAATATTTATAATTCTATATATAATCTAAATTAAATACAAATATAACTATCCACACATATAAGTATTTTTTAAAGGCTTTACATGTATGTGTGTGTATTTATATATACATAATAAATATACACAGTAAACACACATTTAGTATGTTAACATAAACTTTTATTTTGGATGCGATTAATCGCGATTAATCGTGTCCCAGCCCTAGTGTGAAGCGGTGGGATCAATCACCCGCACAGAGCTGACGAACGTGCGCTGCGCTTCTGCCACGATGCATAGTGATAAACAGTGTAATTTGTTTGATCCATTCAGATAACACACAGAATTGTGTTATACAGTCATGTGATATGAGAACATTAAAGGATCTGTAAGTTCTGCTGGGCTGGCTGAAAACAGCCACGACACTGGATACTGCATGATGAAGTAAAGTGGAAAATGCCAATAAATAATTACTGTCAAAACAAAATTATTACAAATTTCATAGTTTATAATTACTATTTAATTTTAAAAACCATATAACTAATGTTTTCTCGTGACCACCGTCTTACTACTAATATTCTAATCAATAATTTCTTTTAATTTTTAGTTGTAATTCGTTTTAATTGGAGTAAAATGTTAATTCAATAAGAGCCTGATTAAAGAATTAAATATGGGTCTTATATAAATTAGGTGTTTACTATACATAATAAAGTTCTTAAAGGGACAGTTTACCCAAAAATAAAAATTGTCATCATTTACTCAACATCGTGTAATTTCAATAATTTCAATCCTGTATGAACTTTTTTCTTCTGTGTAACAAAGGAAGATACTTTGAGAAATTCAAAACTTTTTTGTCTATAGAGTAGAAATCAAGGGTAACCAAATATGTTTGGTTACATTATACAAAATATCTTTTGTGTTCCACAGAAGAAAGTAAGCCATACAGTTTTGGAACGACAGGAGGATGATGATTTTTATTAATGAATGTTTTTTTATTACATAATTTATTAGCAACAAATTTCCTGCATTCTAGCTCAAAATCAATGCTGTACTGCATGCATTTCTCTGTGACAAAAATGTAATTAAGTTTGTTGCATTTGAATTCAGCAGTATTTATCATTATTTGTTTTAATCCTGTTTTATTCATTCATGTACTCCAATTAAAGACCCTATAACCCTGCTGAAATAAACAGCTTAAACCAGCCTTGGTTGGTTGGCCAGTTTAGGCTGGTAGTAGCTGGTTTTAGCTGGTCTTTTAGTTGGTGGTTTCCGAGCCTGACCAGCTAAGACCAGCCTGGCCAAGCTGTCATAGTGGTCAAAACCCTTCTAAAACCAGCCTGCTGACCAGCTAAAACCACCCAACCAGCACAGGCTGGTTTTAGCTGGGGGGTTTTTCACCAGGAAACCCAAGAAAACTTTCATGTGGAACTTGTGGGCCGGATGGGCTGAATTTGTCCAGGGCCGAATTTTAACCCCAGTCCAGCCCTGGGTACCTGTCTGATGACGTGAAAGACCCAATTGTCAAAACAATACAAAGAGGAACTGCGCTGCAAGAGCTGTGTGTCACTAACATGCTGAAACGCAAATGTAGTTTCACAGAAAAATTGAAAAAAAAAAAATGTTTTACAAGGCAATTCGTATTTAAGCATTTTATGTATTATTTATTTATGTTTGTATTAGGCCTGTATAAAGAAAAGACTAAGAGAGATGATATTTTTTACAGGGCAATACGGTTTTGATATAAGATTTAGTTCAAACAGAAAGAGAATTTAAATAAATGTGTGATTTCTAAAAGCGCCTTGGGGGGGGGGGGGGGGGGGGTGTCGGGGGTGTCCTCTTTTTGGATTCTCAGAATATGGTCACCCTAGCTAACTACCCACCGGGAAGTGCACTACGGACAGAAAAGGCCCGTGAGCTAAAGGCAGCTTTGGGTAAGCAACAGTCTTTTTTCACGAGGCCGGCGAAAAAGTCACAAAAAGCAACCGAAGCCTCGTTTAGAGCTACACATTTTGTTAAAAGGGTTTGTCAGTGGCTAGTGAAAATGGGACATTTTCCCCTTTTAAAACATTGAAGAATTGTGTTCAATTTAAAAGTGTTTTAAAAATGCCACAGATTTGGTCATTAATTCAAAATGTGACAAGATTTATTTAAAAATATGTAAGTTGATTTTTCTAACATTACATAATTGATAACTTTTTGAAACAACAGTTCATGATTTGTTAAAAGGGTTTGTCAGTGGCTAGTGAAAATGGGAAATTTTTCCTATGAAATGATGTAAGTGATCATCTAAAAATAACAATTACTGATATTAAATTGCTGAATATTGATATCTGTTTCCCTCCTTTATTGTCATTGTTGCTAATAATTGTGAGAAATCATTTACGTGATTAATGTCTTCACATAGATGAGAATTATTAATCATGTATAACTAAAGGCAAACTGAGCAAATTTGTTATTTCAGAAGAGCGTATCAAACTGGTAGCCCTTCGTATGACTCAGTACCCATGAAGTAGCTCTCAGTTTCAAAAAGGTTGGTGACCCCTGCTCTGTAGGATGTGTATACGAAGTGCCCTTAACCTTTAACAAAAACGAGACGGCCTTCGTAGGACGGAAGGAAAAAAAAAAGGACAGGTGGAAAATTAAACAGGATTTATCTCGTTGATATGCAAACAAATTTGGAGCATCGTTGCACTCTCACACTACTTAAATGAAGGAAAGTTATTTTTAAATTTGTAAAGAATTTGGGGGGGAAAAGCTTTTACTTGTTTTATTTTATTCAGTGTTTTAAGAGCTGCAGCATATATGTTAGAGAAAAAAATAGGAGGATATTAAGAACAAAGTTGATCTGTTTTTACCGATTTAAATGATAAACACCACATCTTTGCTTGTGTATACATCTGCCGGTGGCGGCATTTTTCAAACTAACGACAGTTGTTTACGTAAGGAATAATTGACGACGGGCCGTAGAATTCTTAGAAAATAATGCACACCCGAGGTGGTAATGCGGTCACGACGCGAAGCGGAGTGGCCGTTACACCTCGGGTGTGCATTATTTTCGCAGAATTCTACGGCCCGAAGTCAATTATTCCGCTTATACTACAGTTACCACAGCTCAAGACATCGATCAAGTGATATATTTCAAGACATTCGTCCCGTTTTTATCCTTAAAACCCTATTGTGAGTAGGATTAATTTCTTACGCAGCTCATTCAACAGCTTCGTTGCTAGTTCCAAAACGTCATTTTAGAACTAGTAACGACGCTTGGGCTGTTTATAGCAAAATAATGCCGTTAATACTGAAGTTTAGACCGACCGACAGACAAGCAGACAGACGGAAAGAGTGAGGGAGAGAAACTAAGTGTATGACTTTACCTCTCTCACGTCTGTGTCTCTCAAGGGTGACTGGCAGCATCGTCTCTACTAACAGTTCAACTTTAAGTTCATTTTCTTCAAGACAACGCCATTGTTACCTCGTGTGTGAGAGCTGTCATGTCGTTTTTAAGTTGTTAATCGTCAGAGCAGTGCTAACAACATTAGCGCGAATGCTAACGCGAGTGCAAACTGTAACGTTATGTGTGTGCGTCTGTGAGGTGATAGTTGTGCTTTCCGTACATAATAAAACGTAATATATTGTGGAAAAAAAACATGGAAATAATCTGTCGTTTTTATCCGGATGTTTACTGTATTTATTAGTTTGGCCAGTGTCATTGTGGGTTTTAGTTATTTTGCTGTTTTGGGCTGTAAGGACCTTTGAAATAACTGAAATCGTATGGCGAAGTGATATAGACATGCACTGCGGTCTAAAGCTGCCTGGAACTACGTTCGCCGTGCGTTTCCCTGAATATAATGCACACCTCTAGAACGTTCGTCAGCCAATCAGATTCAAGCGTTTAATGGCCCTGTAGTATAAGGCGATGCAAAGAATTGTGGGATATCTGTAGTAGCAAAGGATACACCTCATTCTTTGCATTCGAAGGTCGCATTTGAAGTGTCCTACTGGGTTTTCTGAAATGAGACAACCTCGATGACGTATGCAGCCTTCGAATGCGACCTCCGGGGGGCGCATCCTTCTAAATGAGACACAGCTAACATTTGATCTTCATGATATTAAGTGCTACAAATCTACTTTAAAGACACAATGAACAGCAGCATGATTTGCTAAAGCAGCACTCTGTGGGCATTCAATCATATGTACGCTGCTGGTGTGGATCCAGTAAGTTTTCACTGCTAAATTATGGTAGCCTAATGTAATTTGTGGTCAACAATTTTTTTTTAATTCATTTATTTACTTTATTATACTGCTATTATTTGAATTATTTTTGTAATTTCTTTCTCTTTATTTATTTTATATATTGCTCATTCTTCTTTCCCTTTTTCCTATTTTCCCTCCTTTTTTATATTTTTATATATACAAGAAACAGAAGTGAACAACTAATAGATTACAATCTTACACCTCACATAATTACAACTAAATGTAACTTGTTTGTGTTTTTGTTTTGGCTTTTTTTATTGTCAGACTTGCTTTATATTGAGAGCACTGTTTGTAGACAGCGTGCAGTAGCTAAATACGATTACTCACATTTCAAGGTTTGCTTTGTGCAAAATTAATTATTTTCTTAGAGACTTTTGCATATTTACCAAAGTGCTAGAAAAAAATTGTTTTAAAATTAGAAGCAAATATCAGATTTAATTTTACAGAAAAAAATGTAAAAAGCCAACCAATTAAAACCAACCTGTTTGTTCCTCAGTATCTTCATGTTTGACTCTTAATGTTTCTTCACTCTCCTCTTTAATAAACTCCATCTTTGTTTGTTCCTCAGTTTCTTCATGTTTGACTCTGAATGTTTCTTCAATCTTCAAGTCTTCACTCTCCTCTTTAATAAACGCCATAATAGTGTGTCAAACGAATCTCTGTTGATTCTCCAGGAGTTTTTCTGTGTTTGAACACTTTGTCCTGTTTAAGATGAGAATAATTAATAGAAAGAAAAATCAAAGCAAACTAAATCTCTATCTGTGTCTCAATCAGCTTCTAGTTCAGTAGTCAGTGCACTAGTAAGACAGTCAGAGACTCAATAGACTATTATATAAAATTGATAAAATATATACAAATTACACAAGGTTCAAATTTAGGTAGGCTATTTTTAATTTACATTTGGTATTCGATTAATTATCATATCTAATATATTACTCTTTCATGAGAACATTCTCGGTTGTGATCCACTCGTTTGTGTTTGTTGTTGTCGTTTGTAGTCCGCGTGCCGCTGAGTCGAATCACTAAATCATTTCACAAATGATTTGATTCAAATGATTCGGATTCTCAGTTTCTCTCATCACTTCTTTTCATCACACGATTGATTCATGATATAGAGAGCGAACTGAGACGCACATTCTCTGTTACTAAAGGCTAACGTCTTCAGTAACACTAAAGCATTACAACATCATATTTAATAAGGATGATTTATTTAACATAGCTTGTAAAAACGCTTTAATTGATGCAACAATATCCATTGGTTTAAAAACTTTAAAAGCACAAACCTTTCTTCATGTGAATCACAACAGACGAGGATCTCAGCGCATATTTATGACGTCACATCACCAGAGCAAAATAAAAGTCCCATTGGTGCACTGCTCTCTAGAATCACAAGCACATCATAGAAATGTTGATTATAGAATCTAATTTCGTACCCATATGATGATGCTTTTCTAAAGTTACTAACATTGTAAATCTATTAATATTATTCTCCTTTTTTAATGTACATTTATAACACTTTGTTTTATGTTGATATACCTTGCCAAAAATATGCCAACATATTCAGTTCACTCAATATCTTCTTTTATTAAAAGTGAAAAGTTTAGGTAATAAATACAAGACACAATAAACAGTTTATTAGAAACTTTAACTAAAAGTACATCTTCAGGAAAAAAAATGCCATGTTGTATTAGTGTTATGATTTTAGTGAAGTTAAATGTTTTGAAAGCAAAATACCTTTAATACACCTGCAGGAAAATGAAGATCAGGAGACTCTTGTTTGAGCTGTTCCTGTGTGTCTCTGCGGTCATCCAGACTGACTAAAAAACTCAATCACTGGAGTTTTATTCAGGTTTCAGGAGGCCGTTCAGATGAAGACAAAGCTCTCAGATCACAAGCTTAAACACAGTATTCAAGGGATGTGATCAGTTCTATACTAAACTCTAACTATAGCACTCATGATCACAGAGATCAGGGAAAGACATTCACACACAACTCAAGTGTTCATTAGCATTAACATTCACAACAATTAAAGAGGCAGAAACATCGAGAGCATCACAGATTTGTATTCACACACACCAAAAGCAAAAGAAATTCATTTACAATTGAACATTTACCCTTTTGCTGAATTTCCTAGGCAATAATTTCAATTCAACCAATTTAATTGTGTCTTTAACTGTAATGATTTTCACACCTATGGACTGTCCTTGTGTTTGTTTTTGTTTCCATGAGCTCCTTGTCCTTGTTTTTCCTGATGTTCTCTAATGCCCATATTTGGTTTTCCTGTTCCTGTTTCCATTGATTTCAGATCTGTCTTGTCTTTCCTTTCGTTTAGTTGAGTATTTAACCCTCATGTGGTGTTCAAAATCCTATTACACCTATGGTGTTCCCGGTCAAAAATGACAGGCCTATGAAAAATAGCTTATAAATCACTCATTTAACCACATTTTCACCCAATCTTGGATTCAATCTTTTTGTCAACTTGTTTTCTGTCAATTAAGACTGGTTTTATATTTCTATTTGCATCTAATTAATTGTGGGCCTCATTTATCTGAGAGTAGGCATCTCATTTTTTAAGTAAAAAAATCATTATTTTTGGATAATTTTGGAAATATTAAAAAAATATGAAAAAATATTGGTTCTGTTGATCACACTAGTCTACTTTAATGGTTCACCAGGAAGTTTGTTTTGAAAAACTTTTATTTTGTAAAAAATGGCACATAGTCACACTTGTGGTGTTCCCGGTCAAAAATGACAGGCCTATAAAAAATAGCTAATAAATCACTCATTTAACCACATTTTCACCCAATCTTGGATTCAATCTTTGTATCAACTTGTTTTCTTTCAATTAGGACTGGTTTTATATTTAATTTTCAAACAGTTCAATTGTAGGAGTCATTTATCCGAGCTTATGCACCTCAATTTTTGAGTGAAAAAAGCATTATTTGTTAATAATTTTGGCAATATTGAGAAAAATATTTTAAAAAACTGCACTGTTGATCACACTAGTCTGCTTTAATGTTTAACTGAAATGATTTTATTTTGTATAAAATGGCACAGTGTCACACTTGTGGTGTTCCTGCCCAAAAATGACCGGCCATTAAAAAGTTAATGTAGAAGATCACAAAACACAGCACTTATATTTTGCAATGCTTTTATTTTGAGAAAAGGGGGGCACAGTAACACTTGTGCTGTTCCTTGACAAATCTAACCATTGTGACATACAAGAAAGAACACAAATCAAACACTTCTTTCAGTTTTCCAAATTATGAACTAACCAAAATGACAAACACCGGGTCTCTGTGTAAACTCATGCAAATGACTAACAAAAGCATTTTTAAGGTAACTTGCAATTGGTCATTTTGTGCCACTTATGCACATGACTGACAACAGCATAATCTATGTGCCTTGCAAATGTGCGCTCTGCATTTGAAACAGACAGTGCCTGTTTGCACATATTTTGGGGCACACAAAGTGCATCTCTTCCTTTTCTTTCCTCTGCCTGTGACAGTTGAAGGACCTGGTGCTGCTGTTGGTTCTGGTGTTTGTATGTCTCTCACCAATGTAGCAGAGGGCAGTGCTCGGGGTATGTGTTGGCGCCTCTGTATCAGGGGGGTCACCATGGATTTCCCCAGCTCTTCTAGGAACAGCCTCCTCTTAAAGGTTTTCCCCTCTTTCCACCCTGGATTCACCTCCATCCATGCTACAAACGCATTGTACGCTGACACATCGAGGATGTTAAAAAACAACACCATGGGCCATCGTAGCGTTTTTCTCTTGCAGGAGTATGTGCCAGTAACCTTAAAACACACACACACACACACGCACGCACGCACGCACGCACACACACACGCACACACCCACAACACAATAATTATATTACCATATTAGAGAATTGTAATATTACATTATAAAACAATTAGGCAATAAACAAAAATTTAAAAAATAACATACCTTATCAAGGTTATCAACTCCCCCTTTGTTTTCGTTGTAGTACAGGATGGCTTCTGGTTTCTTGTCCTCCCTGGTACTCACAAGAGCATCTTTGTGGAGAGTTGACATCAATAGGACATTTTTCCTCTTCTTCGGGCAGTATGACACAAGTGCATGTGTGTCGGTGAAGGCGAACTTGGTGGAAAAAAGATCCCTTTTTATGTTGGTCACTAGTGCAGGAGGAAGCTCCGTCTTGTTCCTTCTGATTGTCCCCACCATGGTGTTTTTTTTTTCAGTAGCTCTTTGCCGAGATTATAGGAAGTGAAAAAATTATCGCATACTACTGTATGTCCTTGCAGACCTTCTGTCATATCAAGAACAACTGTCTGGCCCTGGTTCTTTTCTGGAACACCACTTGACGGTTTCCCTGTATAGACCTGCATATTCCATGCGTAGCTGCTTTTAGAGTCACACGCTGTCCAGAGCTTTATCCCGTATTTGGCAGGTTTGTTGGGGATATACTGCTTGAATCCACATCTTCCTCTGAAAGCAACTAAGCGCTCATCTACGGTGACTACTGGACCTGGATTGTAGATGAGTGGCAGCCTCTCCACCCGTCTTGTCCCAGAGCTCTCGAATTGGAGCAAGCTTGTCGTTTTGATGGCGTTGAGGTCTTGTCTCTCTGTTGTCAAATCGGATCACCCGTGACAACATGTGAAATGTCTGTTGTGACATTGTGGCTCGGAAAATTGCCCGACCTGTGTCTGCCTCCCATAAACTGTCGGATTCATTTCGGGATCTGTAGACCCCAGCCAGAATCAAGAGACCCATATATGCCTGGATGTCTGTTGAATCAACCATCTTCCAGTTATCTTTGAAGACTCTTCTCCCCTCCAAATTAGTCATGGATATGACTATGTTTTCAATTGGCTCCGTCACAAACAAGCTGAAGCATGATTTTATGTCATCAATTCGGCATATGGCATATCTTGTTAGCCCTGGCGTCTTCTTCATGACATTTTCAGCAGAAAACTTGCCGTGCCTCATAGGTGGGGACGAACACCAGGACAAATGTCCATCTTTTGACCAAAATGAAACGGTATCCTCAGCTGGGCCCTCATCACCAGAAGACTACTCCTCATCAGTTTCTTCAAGCTCCGTAGCCGATTCAGTGGTGCCTTCCTCTTCTGAAACATCTTCTTCTAAAACATCTTCACTGCGAGATGCATCCTGCATTTCCGCCTCCTCACTAGTTTCTGAATCAAAAATCTGATGAATAACATCATGTGCAGAGAGCTGCTTTGCCATTGTGCTGCCACAAATGAATGACAAGCAAGGTGCTGTCAGGCATTTATATGCCTGTGCTATTACATATTTGTAAATATCGTCTGGTTCTGTGTGAGAACATCACAGTTCCAAAACAAAATGTCATAATATTTTGTCTGGAAGGTGTGATGAAACAAGAACATGAAAGAGAGATTCTTTTGAAGCAGGGTCACTGCAGTCACAGCCAGTTTGTGCGTGAGTGTGAGTTTAGGTGTGTGAGAGTGTGTTCGAATGTGGCAATGTCAGATTGATGAATGGATATTAGATTAAAAAAATTTATCACTGTGAAAAAGAATGTTTCTTTCAGAAAATAGTTTGTGTGTGTGTGGCAAACATGCATGCACATGTCCAATGGCTCTATGTCTGCAAGCACACATATACATATGTGAACATGATAAACATTCACTTTCACTGACCAGGAGCTCGGATAAATGACTCCTACAGTTAAACAATTTGAAAATGAAATACAAAACCAGTCCTAATTGTCCTAATTGAAAGAAAACAAGTTGATAAAAAGATTGAATCCAATTTTTGGTGATAATATAGCATAACAAGTGATTTATAAGCTATTTTGTGTAGGCTGGTCATTTTTGACCGGGAACACCACAAGTGTGACTCTGTGTCATTTTGTACAAAATAAAAGCATTTCAAAAGAAATTTCCTGGTTAAACATTAAAGTAGACTAGTGTGATCAACAGTGCAAATTATTTTCATATTTTTCTCAATGTTGCCAAAATTATTAACAAATAATGCTTTTTTCACTCAAAAACTGAGGTGCATAAGCTCGGATAAATGACTCCTACAATTAAACCGTTTGAAAATTGAATACAAAACCAGTCCTAATTAAAAGAAAACAAGTTGATAAAAGGATTGAATCCAATTTTGGGGGATCATATAGCATAACGAGGGATTTATAAGCTATTTTGTGTAGGCCTGTCATTTTTGACCGGGAACACCATAGGTGTAACAAGGTGAAAAAACAACACAAAAAAAAAGTAAAAAAAAAAAAAAAAAAAAATGTGGACAAGTTGTTATAGTCTCTGTGAACAAAGTCACTAAGTTTCAGTTCAATGCGATTACATTAACTAGTATTTTCAGGAAAAAGAAAATCTTCTCCAGTCAAAAATGACATGAACACCACATGAGGGTTAAGAGTGATCTGTTTGTGGTTTTCTCCTCTGATGTCTTACGTCCTTCAAGTGAATGTCTTCCTCTTGTTCTCCTGAGTTGTGTTTTAGTTTGCCTGATAAAGACTGTTTTAAGTGCACTCATGCGTTTCCTCGTCTCCTCGTTTCCCGCTCCGTAGAGTTGTGAAATATGACAATGATAATGAAATGATTATAAATAGTAAATATCCAATCATAAATTTGCCTTAACAAATTGCTTAATGTACCTGTGTTAAAAGTAAATATTTCTTATTTGAAAGTACAAATATTGATTATATAAACCTAATTCTTCAAGATTCTTTATACATAAAGGCAAATGTATACGCCTTTATTTATACCCAAACTTAGTCAACTGTAAGTAGTACTTCATTACTATTTATGAAAAATATGAATGAAAGATATTTTGATTATTTGCACATGTTTATTAAATCTTGATTAAGACCTGACTGAAATTTTCCAGAAGTACTTAGAAAATACCAAACACAAACTGTTCTAGTACCTTAGGTTAAAGAAACCACAGAATTTGGCTGATAGTTAATTAAAACAGATGTGTCTAAAGAATAATGACTGCAAAATACATTCAGGAAAGAGCATTAGAAACTCAGCAGAAAGATAAATGGCATTTTTTTAAATAAATATATTTAGTTGTAGGAGTGTGTGAATATGAATGTGAAATCATGGTAACTGTCACATTTTGTCTTTATTGGCTGTTGATGTTTCTGCCTGATTTCTTTAATTGGTGTCTTTGTTTCTGATCAATATCTGAGTTAAATATGAATGCAGAGGCTGAAGGTGAGACTTTCCCTGATCTCTGTGATAATGAGTCTATAGTTCTGCTGATTGGATTAGAGTCGCTGAAAATCTGGGCACATTCCTGTAACTGCTGACATCCTTTGCATATTTTATCTTCTAATGACGATCCTCAGTCAGTCTGGAGGACTGCAGCGACGCACAGTAACATCTCAATCAAGAGTCTCCCGATCTTCTCTTCTAAGTTTACTACAGGGGCCTGTTTCAATAAGGAGGTTCAACCACCTCTGAGTTTAAACTTGAACTCTGAATTCACTTACCCTGAGATGGGAAACTCTTGAGTTTTTGGTTTCTGAACAGCTGAACGGAGTTAGTTCAATCCACTCTGAGTAGGTTTATTAATAATTAGAATTTCAAAGGTAAAAACTGGCAGAATGGTAAGTTACTGAACTATTAATTTTCATGGTATCCCACAGGCAAAAAAATAAATTAAAAATAATAATAATAATAATAATAAGAAGAAGAATAAAACAGCTAAACATGTAAGTAAACATAATTCAACCAGGTAAAGCTTTAAGCATAAAGGGTTCATGAGTGTAGGCTACATGATTTTACAAATATTTGACATTAAAATATGTCATATAAAAATATAATTCTGTGTCTAATTTCACTTTGCAGCAGCTTTTTCCACATAGTCTAATGCTCTGTCACATAATGAAATGTTTTCTAATCCAAACGGTTACGTTTCTTAATCAGAGTAATGAAATGAACATTTGACTCCTACTCAGCCAACAGCATGAAGGCTCGCAAAATGATGAAAAACAGATGAAGAGGAGATGGAAGT
>NC_133361.1:107630408-107686857 GCF_049309525.1 Garra rufa
AGTACAGGGTGCGGGCTCTATTTGTTTCTTCGTTTTAAATAAAAGTTCCCCCTTTTTTTACTTTTTGAATTATTTTGCCTTAACTCATATATTTATATATCAGTTGTGCATCACTGCAGTTAACAATCCAATTTTGTCTTCTCAGCACACTGAAGACATTTGTGGAGCAACAGTGCCAATCATGCTCCTGGGTGACCCAGCCTACCCTTTGCGAAGTTGGCTTATGAAGGGATATGCTGAGACAGGCAACCTAACTGAAGACCAGCGGCTTTTCAACTACAGGCTGAGCAGAGCTAGAATGACTGTAGAGTGTTAATTTGGGAGACTGAAGGGTCGCTGGCGTTGTCTAAATAAAAGACTGGATGTGGACATTTTGAATGTTCCAGCAGTTGTCACTGCATGTTGTGTGCTTCACAATATTTGTGAAATTCAGGGAGAGATGTATCAAGATAGGAACACAGAGTGTTTCCAACAAGAGACTGATGCACCACAACCAGAGGAAGCAGTTGGTTCTGTCAACTATGCAGAGCCAGAGAGAGTGAGGGAAGCCCTTACATGTTATTTTAGACAAACATGTTAAGTAAAGCTTTTTATAGATCAGTTGTGTTCCACTGATAACTGCTATGGTACTATAAGAGAAGACATAACATTTCAGAAGTGAAACCATTTTGTTTATTGAATTGTATTGTATAGATTAAATAATCATTTGAATACATGTATATATTGTATCAATTTATATAAAGTAAATGATCTAGCTATTCATTTTAACAGATTGCAAGTGCAACTTTTAAATAAAAGTTGATATATAAAAAAATGGCACCTTCAATAAAAATAACTATACAAATGTTTAGATAATTGGATCATCTTCAAAAATTTAACAAAGAATATCGGTTTTGAAAACTGCCTAACTATTAATTAAATTATTAATTATTATATATTGATTAAGCTATTAACTTTAAAAGTAATTTTAGTTATTGTTTGTTTCAAAGTGACTTTGCGGAAGTGGGGCCTCTTCAAGATCCCTTAAGAAAGATTGCTGGTCCTGAGGGCACATGTGTGGCCCTTGTGGATGCCATGCATGTGGATTTAGATGAAATGAACCTGTGCTTGAAAGGAGGTGTTGGTAGTGCTGAGGTTCTGATGGAAAAGGGTGCTGATTGTTTGAAAATGGAGGTGGTGGGCTATTCAGAACTGGCTGGGGTTTGGGAGCCATCAGTTGTGCAAGGTATGACATCATTTTCATTTCGTGTGTGTGTTGTGCAGCCTGCATTTGTATGAGGACCTCGTTGTCATGCTGAAGAACTTCCACCATTTTCTTTGCAAAGACATCAAGTGTGGCCTCCATCTTACTTTTACGTTTTCTGCTGTTTTTTGTCAAATCTATGGAGTTGATAATCATTCAAAAAAAATTAGTACAGGAATAGACAAAAGTTTTATAAATAGAATGCCCACATTCCAGAATGCACCACATTAAATGATTAATAAAGGCTATTCTTGGCTTGTAATAAATTAATTAATATAAACAAATAGAAAACAATTGCAAGTAGTATAGCACATTACTGTTAATATTTTCCGACTGCCTATTTTTTCCTAAGGATGTTCTAGAAGAGGCTGAGGATGCTGCTGAGCTTGTGGAAGCAGATGCAGGAACAGTAATATCAAAACTTGCTGCCTCATTGAGTACGTGGTCACCTAGTGGGACAAGAAAGTATTTAGTTAACAAATTAGCGAACAGCAAAAATGTATGAAAGTGAATGAGACTGGAAGTCTTGACATATTTAAACTATACGTCCATGCCTGCTCTTATTTGAAAAATAATGTGGATATGTTAAGTATATATACTTTTTCGATTTGCATTCATGTTGATATCGTGACATTACTTCAATTAAAATATCGACAATTAAATATGCCTGGGTAAGTCATAGGGCAGTTTTTTTTTTCTTTTTGTCCTGTGCAACTAAAGCAGCAAATGTTTCTATTCCTGAATGTTATAATATATAATGTTATATCTAAATGTGTAACATTGTAAAAGTAAATGCACACGCACACACACACACACATATTATATATATATATATATATATATATATATATATATATATATATATATATATATATGTGGGGTAAGATATGAGATATGCCTTCTAACAACAATTTGCATTGTTCTTACTTTTACACATTACATGGATATAAGTGTGATATGATCAGGAGTATATATATATATACATATATAGACAACTAGATTTTGTTTTTTTTTTCAAGCAAAAACTCACATAATTTGAACTTTAACTTTTTTATTCTAAAAACAAAACAATAAATTTTACTTGTCTAGAAAATCCTTCTAGTTTTAAGAATTTTTAGATATTTTGGCTTGAAACAAAACAAAAAATCTAAGTAAGAAAAGCATTTTTTGCAGTGCTGTCTGAATATACAGAAACGGTTATATTTAAATTAATAAATTATAAAAGGGTTTTACAAATACATCAGAAAGGTCATATAAAAGATACATTTACAAGTTAGGGATAGGGTGAAGTCCCCCTAATAATGATAATTTTAGATGACCTTTCAGATGCATTTAATTATAAAACACGTTTTAAAATCTATAATAACATTTATTAACAACTTACTTCAAATTCTCTTTAAACCTTCTTGTATACTATGACAGGCACTTGTGATTCTAGCCAAATTTAAGATAAGTTGTCTGTGAATTATCAGCTAAGCATTATTAATGACCCCTTGAGTTTAATAATAAAAAAAGTATCTAATAATTGGCCTGTTTAGCTAAGCTCTCAAAAAACTTTTTATTTACAGGTACAGTACTGCATGATTTCTTTCTTATATCTACACTCACATTTCATTTCTTTACTTAAAATTTTTTTCTTTTGTGGCACAAATTTTTAAATTTTAATTAAACAAATTCAATTAAAACAATACAGTACATTCAGGCTGAATAAGTAACAGTCAAATGAAATCAGCATCAACAATTCTTTGAATGGCACAGGCCAGCTCAGATGTGGCATTACGGAATATCTACATAATTTTTGACATGACTCAAAGGTGTAATTAATGCATTTCATAATAACAATGTTATGAGATTAATGATTTAAAAAGTTGTGAATATAGAAATTAAAGTAATTTAAATGACTCAAATTATACTTGAAACGGCAAGTAGGCAGCAGTAGGGGAGAGTGGGGGACAGTTGAAACACTTTTTGAATTTCCTTTAGTTTCTCAGAGACTGTTTATACTAGAAAGCCAAAATTTCAATACAGTAATTGCACTTAAAAAAGGAGAGATAACTAACTATTAAAGGGATTCATTAGTATTATCAGTATAAAATTACAATTAGTCCTATGCAATGTTATGGCAAGCTTTTAAATCAATGCTGTGGTAAAGGGACAGCATGATAGGATGGTTGCAACAGTGTGTTGCAACTGTACCTACAGTGATAGCCATGATAAAAATTGATATATTAGCTTGACAACAAATCATTGGCACATGCTAGCTACGCCTATTAGAAGCTAAAAACGCACAGATTAAAATGTTATGTTTTTACAATTCGTCACACAAACAACTTACAATTATTAAAAAAATATTTTTTTACCAAGAAAATGATTTTGGGAAGAAGGAATAATCACATGTGACTGATTTCTTCCAGGAAGTATGAGGGGCCAATAAAACATATGTAGTATGAATATTATCACTGTATCTTTTTCCTGCTTGAAGAAATAAGCAATGTTGCAACTGTCCCCACTCTCCCCTAAGTGACAGAATAATTTATTAAATCAATTCATTCAAATGCTCAGTTTCATTCATAAATGAAACAATGCTGTATCAAAGACGATAAATGCTCTCTCTCTGTAATATATATATATATTATATATATAACAATATATTATATATATTGTTGCTGTTGTCTTTTTAACGAACAGTGCCAAGCAGAAGACTGATCATAGTCTTTTTGATCAGTTTGCCTTCTAAAATCATCACGACTTGCCTAAAATAAATTCTATAGATATAAAACATTTAAATTATAAATCAATGTTAGTTTAAACGTTAAAGATAAATGTGCGCTATTAGGCGCATAATTTGTGCAGAAAGTGGAAGCTCAAGCCGCTACATCGAGGCGCCAGCGCCATTTGTGCATTTTTTTCCGGTGGAAGCAATGTAAAATTATCCTCATTTTTGCTCACAAAGGTACGAGAAATCAAAAAGCGTTAGAGCGTTTTTATAAAATAAAGAAAACAAAAATACTGCGCTTTCTTCCGTCTTGTTCTTGAACAGGAGTGCTTAACAAAAATAAAGGGAAATGCATGCCTCACATACATGATGAATATATCTATTGTAAGCTTTAAATTATTACTTAACGAAATAAAACAAATAGAAAAAAAACCCTCTTTCATTATGTAATCCATAAAGATTAATTTCTCCCTAAAGGCGCGTTCAAACGAGATCTTTGCGACACTTACTCAGAATACACTAGTTTATTAATAAATAATTCAGATTTGTCCTTACTCTTTCCCAGAAACATTAATTGTTATTTACTTTTGCCGGTGCTTTGTGGCAAGTTTCAGCCTATTGCTTGCGCTTGAACGCAAATCTTTTCCAGCTTAGTTCTAATTCATTTTAGCATTTTAATTTAAGTAAAATGTTAATTCAGTAAGAGCCTGATTAAAGATCAATATCAGTGTCTAAAATAAGGTGTTTGTTTCACTGTTTACAGATATTAAAGTACTGATATTTTACCCAAAAATGAAAAATGTCATAATCTACTCAATATCACTTTATTCTGCATGTGGAACGTAAAAGAAGATACTTTGATAAATTCAGTAAATTTATGTCTACAGAAATCAAGGGTAACCAGTTTAGTTACATTCTACAAAATATCTTTTGTGTTCCACAGAAGAAAGTAAGTCAAACATTTTTGGAACGAGAAAATGATTTTTATTACGGAAAGATTCTTTTATTACAGAATTTATTACCAATAAATTCCCTGCATTCTGTCTTAAAATCAGTGCTTTACTGTGTGCATTTCTTTGTGACAAAAATACATTAAGTTTTTAAAATTTTAATTCAGCAATTTCTATCATTATTCGTTTCTGTCCCGTTTTATTCCTAAATTTATTTACTCCAATTTATGCCCCTATAACCCAACAGAACTTTCGCGGGGGAACTCATGGGCCAAATGGGCTGGATTTGTCCAGGGCCGAATTTTAATCCCAGTCCATCTCTGCCCGCACCCCGTAATTTTAATCAGTATATAATAACGAAAACAATACCTTACAAATAAAAAGAAGCAGGTTTTTGCGATCAGAAATTTCTTAAACCAGTGAACCTCTGTAAACTTTTCCAAGGAGTAGACAAATGTGTACAAATAGTAAATTCAAAGCGTCTCTAATGAAGAGATTGCCGAGAGTGACGTGGGTATACGCTTCATAAATGAAGAGTATACTTCTCCAGGCACGACTACACCACTATATATATATATATATATATATATATATATACACACACACACACATATGTGTGTGTGTGTGTGTGTGTGTGTGTGTGTGTGTGTATATATATATATATATATATATATATATATATATATATTATTGGTGGGCCGTTATCGGCGTTAACGTGCTGCGTTAACGTGAGACTTTTATCGGGCGATAAAAAAAATATCGCCGTTAATCTATTCTCAAATTTGGGTTGGGAGCTGGGTCTAAACTACGCAAGCTATGATGACTTTCACCTTGATAGTTTAACGCGGATGTATACCAAAGACTATAGAATATGGTCGCGCGTTTAAGTCTCCTCCGCCAAAACACAGACGGGGTCGCGTCGTCCTCCATTCATAAAAACCGAATCTACTATAGCGCGAAATGCCACGTAAATTCGTCGTTTTTTGGATTCATAAATCAAATATGGTCTGTCACTTAATTCAAATCGCGATATGGACTAGTGTCTGTGAAAACTGAAATGCAAAAAGACCGTTTTAATATGAATCCGGTATGTTCCGTTTGCCTAGCTGTATGTATGAAATTCATACTATGAATGGTGGAGACGCGCTTTTACTACACGCATACTGAAACACACGTGACGCTCCCGGTAATTTTTGGCATTTGCATCTCACATGAACAGATAAACTAAATCTCCAAAACTGCTGTGAGTGTCACTTATACCGTTTCATTTGAGAAAACTCGCATCATGTCATACTGTATACACAGAAACTTCACGGCAACCTGTCAAAATAAAAGTAAGGTGTAACATGTTTAGTCATTATTTGGGTAGCACACATATTCTGAATGCCTTCAGCAGAATTCAAATTAGCCATTTTAATCTAGATTAATTCCAAGATTTAATCTAGATTAATCTAGATTAAAAAAATTAATCTATGCCCACCCCTAATATATATATACACATATGTGTGTGTGTGTGTGTGTGTGTGTGTGTGTGTGTGTATATATATATATATATATATATATATATATATATTACGTAGCTATGCTTGAGAGTTAAGTTTTAAGAGTTGAGATAAGTTTTAAAGTTTTTACTCACTTGTTTCTTCCACATCAACGATGTTGATGCTAGTATCATCGCTGTCACCGCTAGCTTCACCCTCGGTCAGTGATTGTTCCTCTTCAGACGCTGCACTGTCCATTACAATCAACGGGGAAACGCTCGGCTTCTCCCCCAAAATGCCGTTAAGTTCTTGATAGAATGGACAAGTAATTCTTCCCGCGCCACTTCTATTATTTGCGTCTTTTATTTCTTTATATTTTGTTTTGAGGTTTTTAATTTTTCGTTGGCACTGAAGCCACGAACGATTGAAACCTCCCTCTCCCATTTTACGCGCAATTTTTTCATAGATGGATTTGTTTCTGTATGTCCCTTCCAGACTGGCCTGCACTGATGCATCCCCCCAAATGGAAAGAAGTAAAGAAACCTCTTCATTTGACCACGGCGATGTCTCCATTATTTTATATTTTTATGTGGGACCTGCACATCAGCAACACAACTCAGTTACGTTTCCATGGCGACGTCTGACGCGTTTGCAGTGACAGTTACGTTTTTCCAGAAATCCGATTTGAATAGGATTCCAAACCACAAGCGAATGTAGCTCGAAACGGATTTGACCAAATCGGATTTCATGTAGTTCGTTGCTGTTCAGACTACCTAAATATGATCAGATTTCAATCGGATTTGCATACAAATCGGATTTGGGCTGACAGTCTGAACGAGGCTTTAGTCATATTTACATTATGTGAGTGTATAAAAATAATATAAAAAGTTTTAATTGCAAAACATTTTAAATGTGTCAAAAAGGACATTAAGTGTTGAAACATCTTAATTTACAATTTATGTTTTGAAAGGGCCTTTTAAGGGAAAGTGCCATGCATATGTTGCCAGTTAAAAACGTATTTCATGTAGTTATAATATTGTCACTCATGTTCTGACTATGCTAAAATGAAAAAACTTGATAAAATGTGCTGCCATGAAAAGCATAAACAAGAGCTCAAGCTATAGAGTTAGCCAACCTCTTCACAGAAAACGGCTGAGATGCTAACAAACGTTTTCGAAGACTCTAAACCACTTCTATGAGGAAAATATTCTACAAAACAGTATCAATTACAAGTGAGAGAAGTGTCAACAACAGTTGCGTGCATAATTTGTGTGACTTATGGAATTAAACTCACCTGAAAGCAGTGAAAACAACCGCAAGAGATGGAGCTTTGTTGTCAGTGTGGCTTGTCAGTTAATGTTTCTGCCCCGTTTCCATGGCAACTCCCTCCGCTGCAATGTTTGAATGCAACTCCAATGTTCAGCGGGCACGCCCATTAAAACTATTAAAAAGTCACGCAGCGTTTACATAAATAAACGTCTAGAATTAGAACACTACAAAAACAATAAAAAAATGTATTTATATTTAAAAGTTTTTTTTAATTGTTTTTATGAACAATTAGCCTTTTTTATTTTACCTTTAAACATAATTGCAGTATTTTCTTATTATTAAACTTTGCTTTTGTTAAATAACTGTAATAAATAGCACTTGCATATTATTGGTCTTTTGTTGATTTTGATTGCTTATTGTCCTCATTTGTAAGTTGCTTTGGATAAAAGCAAACATCTGCTAAATGACTAAATGTAAATGTAAAGTAATAATTAAATCAGCGACATCTTAACTATAAGATACTATAAACTATTATATATATAATGTTACTTTTTATTTTTATTATTTTGAGTATTTTCAGAGAACTTTTGAAATAACTGAAATTGTATGGCGAAGTAATATAGACATGTAGAGCTGCCTGGAACTATATTCGCCTTGTTTTTCCCTGAAAATAATGCACACCTTAGAACTTACTTCAGCCAATCAGATTATTGGACTTACTTTTTATGACTTTCATAACAGTCATATTTTGGAGTGGTCTCTTCCCTTTTTCCTTCTTTAGGCTGAAGTCATTCCACACACTGTAGGAGGCCACTGTCCGCATTACCAGCCGATTGTTCTCCCCAGGGTGTGGACCTCCAACGAGGCTTAAATGATGTGTCTGCAAGATGGAATACATCTTCTAAATGCATCAGTTGAAATTTTTGTTAATTAAATTTGTAAGCTTTTTTAAGTAACACACCACTTTCTTGCTAAATGTGTCTTCTTTTAGCTTTTCTTCTATGGAGAGAAGTTCATTGATGGTGCCATCACCCAGTGCAGGAACACAAAGCTCGTACATCACTACTATTAAGCTCCTCATTGCTTTCATTTCACTTTCCATGCTTACTATTTTCTGAGTGAGTAGGCTCAGGAGGTGGTCTGAGAAAAATCGATAATGTTTCGTTAACATGAAGGTATGTAAAACTAAGACTTTCAAATTAAATTCTGCATATATATTCTTTTCATATTCATCATAACCCTCAGCCTTTTCATAAAAGGATAGTTCATCCAAAAATGAAAATTGTTATTAATTGCTCACCCTCATGTTGTTCCAAACCCGTAAGACCAAACCATTCATCTTCAGAACACAGATTAAGATATTTTTGATGAAATCAGAGAGCTGTAACGGGGGGGAAAACGTGTTGTTTTATTGTATTTTGCACTGCTATTTTTGTTAATCATCTATGGCAGGGGTCCCCAAACTAAGGCTTGGCGGCCCGTGCGTCCCCACATTTGGACCGGCCCTCTGAACAATACCAGTGACATAATTTGAAAATGTAATTTTAAATACGTTTAACTTATATCATGTCAGTATTTGATAATAAAGGTTGGATTTCAAACTAAAATTTCCCTTAGTCATTAACTAATTATTTGTTAAATTCACCAACAGAATGGTACATTCAACATAATGTGTCATCGTGATCGAACAGGTGATGCGCGAGCCAGCTAGAAAATTCAGAGTGATGACAAAATTACTCTATAGCATTTGAGGTGAAACTAGCACTGCTTGTGGGACAGGTGCAAAAGCAAGACTTGGAGACTGCGTTGGTACTTGGAGAAGCGTTGTTCCAAACAAGTTGTTACAAACCAGTTTGAGTTTCTTTGTTCTGCTGAATTAGAGCCCTGCATTTGTGCCCGAGCCCGTCGGGGCCCGACTTTTTTTTGCCCCTAGGGTCGGGCTTCGGGCCAATTTTCACGTCATAACTTGCACGCATATCGGGCTTCGGGCCTGCTTTAGAAAAAAACGTAAAAAAAAAAAAAAAAAAAAAAAAAGTTTAATGAGATTTAATGCGTGCGTCCCCGGAAGCGCCAGTGATGCCTAACTGGCGCATAGCAAAGTATGAGCGGAGCGCGGAGTGGAGCTGTGTGATTTTGAATGGAGGAAGGAGCGGATTTTTTTAAAAGTCGGAGCGTCATGGTTTTCACTCTCTTCAAGAGCGCTCCACCACCGCTCCATCATGAGTACAATTTATGCCAATGGTCCATAATATAACTGCACATTAAGCAGGAAATCTTATGTTAAACATGTTTAGCTTGATAGAGATGGATCACTCAAATCAGAAATAATGTGATCTGTAGGTAAAATAACTGACGAAAACGTATTATTTTCATTACAAACTTTGCACTGGATAAAGCAGCAATACTCTTTTAATGCTGACAATTATTAGCTGTGGTCGGAACAAATATTGCACACTATGTTTGAAACTCTCCTGTTATTTTATTTTATTATATTTTATGAACAGGACTGTTACATTTCAAATACTGATTTTTTTTTTATGCGGAGCGGTGTTTCTGATATCAGTGAGCGAGGAGTGGAGCTGGAGCAGAGCGATTATTAAATGCAAGGAGCGCAGGGGGAAATTGTTGCCGCTCCACTCCGCTCACATACTCTGCGCAGCACAGAGATTTTCAGCCACGTGGTAAAGTTGTGTTTTTGAAGTTTTCTATATTATTATTTATTCTTTATATATTTGTTCATTATTCGTTTACTTTACCACTGCGACTTTGTATGTTCCGGTTTTGCGCAGCAGAGCTGCCTGCCCTGTTCGAAATGCCTTTGTTCTGAGATGGTGATAATAAACTTTAAATCTAACATTGTGATATATTGATGTTTGTTTTATATCTGTGAATTGCATTGTAGACTAGTCAAGTGTTGATTTGATATATAAGTTAAATTGAGTAAACTCACTGTGGACCACATACCGCTTGGGGTTGCCGCTTGGATATCGATGTCACTTAAAAAACTAAAACTTACATTTAAAAAACAAACAAACAAAAAACTCCAAACATTTCTCTAAATTGTTCTGATAAATAACCGAAACGAAAAAACATAAACTTTCTATTAAATACGAATCTGGTCTATTTTAATGGCTGTAACAGTATTAGCTGTTTGGCGGAAAAAAAGACGGGCTTCGGGTCGGACTCGGGCCAAAATTTTTGATAAGCTGTCGGACACGGGCCGGGCTACAGCCTGTGCGTCTCGGGCCAGGGCCGGGCTAGGGCTTAGATTTAAGGCCCGTGCAGGGCTCTATGCTGAATACAAAAGAAGATATTTTGAAGAATGTTGGCAACAGTTTCTGGTCTCCATTGCTTAGGGTGACCATACTCTGAGAATCCAAAAAGAGGATGCCCCCGATGGGCTTGATTTAATTTTTAGGTGAACTTTCCCTTTAGTATGACGTTTTTCAATTTTTTTTGACAATGTTCTGTATTTATAATGTCTTATACCATCGCTGCTGTCTTCGAATCTGCTTGGTTTTCTAGTTGGCCTCTTGAAGTTATTGCCAGTGTCACTTTCTACAGAGGAATTCAATTCAACATTTTTACTCCACCTTAATGCCCTGTGGAAATCATCTAGGGATGAAATTTTAATGGAATTATAAAATCAAAATGTCATCAATTTATTTCAGTAATAATCTGAAAATATCCTGCCATAATTTGAACTTCACCAGTGTTGGCAAAAACACAGATTTTTCGTGTGGTCCATGTCTCTTCGTCAGGGAGTTCTTATTTTTTTGCCCGTTTTGTCTGATTGTTTGGGGGCCAGTAACAATATTGTTGCTGAAAAGTCAAAAGTTAACTGTTACCTAATCAGGAAAATTTCAAGATTAATTTCAAGATTATATTATTTATGTGGGTTGGAGTTGTAAAAGGTTATACCTCATCATCTTCAAATGTCCAGCACTCTGCTACAATTCCAACCAATGATTCTTCTAGAAATTCTACAATATAGTACATGCTAAGGAAAAGAAAAGCAATGTTAATTTATTGAAAATGTCACCTATTGCGCATTTCTTCTAGAAAATATGTAACCCTGGACCACAAAATCAGTCATAAGTATTACAGGTATATTTGTAGCAGTAGCCAAAAATACATTGTATGGGTCAAAATGATAAAGTAAAGCACATGTTCCATTGAGAGATTTTGTAAATTTTCTACCGCAAATATATTAAAACTTAATTTTTTAATAGTAATATACATTGTAAAGAACTTCATTTTGGACAACTCTTAAGACAATTTTATCAATATTAAGATTTTTTTTTTCACCCTCATCCGAGATTACACACATGTATGTGCATATAAATCTCACATTATCAATGTCAGAAATTCACTGTTGATGCAATGTTGAATGTTACTGTGTCCCCATGTTTGATTCTGATTGCTCTCTTCTCCACATTCTCTCTAGGGATCCATCTCATTGATGCTTGTTTTTTGTTGTAATTGTATACTCCCACAAGAAAGGAGTGGCATGGCTCGATGAACATTGGTAGAGGATTATGATAAACCCTGCAAAGGACTTTTCCATCTTTCTCTATTTCATTTGTGATCTCACAGCCGTTCTCATTCAGCAAGAAGGCGTTGTCCTTGGTACTTGTAGTTTTTCTCTGGACATGACTGCCTTTCCTCTATTCTCTTGGCGACCTGTCTCAAAGGGTGTTTTCCACTTCGCACCATCCTCTTCATGGTGTATAGATATGATTCGAACTTGAATGCGCTGCAGTTGTCAAGCCCATTAAATTGCACAGCATCATCAGTGATGTGGAGCATAGAGTGGATGTTGTACACTATAAACTCTTCTCCATTAAGCTCTCGTCCTTTACAGACAAAGTAGTGCAGCAGGTTTCTCGCATACTCCGAATGGCTCTTGACTAGTGTTGGTGAAACCAGCAAGCACATGGCCACACTGAAAGCCAAAAAATGTTGGTACAGGTCATCCTCAAGAATTCCTTTCAGCACCAGCTTGCCTGTGTACAGCATGAATTGTCGAAATTCAGTAGCCTTCCACCTCTCCATCTCACCCAGGCTTCGAGGTGTGCGAGAGAAGATGGATGGAATTTCATTTTTGATTTGTAGAAGCCTATTGCTTACATTTAGTTTTTGAGTGCTGGAGAGCCTTACTCCTCTCGCTCCACTGGTCCAACTAAGCAGCATCTTTTTCATCACCCCCAGACAATGGGGGGTATAATCAATGGGGAAGCTCTTGACCATATCAATGGACAGCTGAGCCAATGGTGTGCTGTCTTTGTGATGTTCGGGCTGAACTTGACTTCTGAATGATGCATCTGTTCTTGGAGTAAGGTTTTCGGTGTCCTGAAAGGTCACTCTGTTAAACCATTCACCCTTTTAGTCACACTTGTCACAGCCGTAATATCCAGAGTATAGCTTAGTGCCTTGCTTGAATGCCGCTAGACAGGAGGACTTCGAGGTCTGCTACAAAATGCCGATCATTTGGCCGGTTGTTTCCACAAGTTAATGTTGTAGGGAAAACAACAACGGGACTGCGGTGGATGGCACAGAGGACAGGCCACATGGCTTTCCCTGAGCTTTTGAAGAGGGGTAGGCCATCAACATTAAAAGACAAATCGATGGTGTCATGGTTTTGCAGCTCTTCATCAGGGTACTTTTCCAGGTGTTCCAGTAGCTTTTGATGGAGAGGGTAATGGAAAAATTCCATTCCAGACTTTTGTACAGTTGCTACATTCTTTGGTATTTTTAGCAAAGTATTTGCAGTGGATGGAAGGTCTGTTTGGCCGTGTTGCTGAAGGACCTTTAGCAAATGGTCAACAGCATTATTTTTTACTTGGAATTGGGATGCCCAGGTTGCCAGATCTGTTACCAGTGACGATTTGTTGTCTTCTTTAATGTCAGTCATGTCTTCCTGGTCAGTCATGTCATTTTCATCAAGGTCCATGTCTTCCACAAAGTCATCATCCCAGTCACTTTCTTCCTGTGTATATGATGTTCCAGTGGACAGGTGGTCCTCCATAGAACTTAATGCATTATCAGAGTCAGTCTGACACCCTGGGACTGTCACGTATCAGTCAGTCTTCACGCAGCTCATCACAGATCACCGTCACCTGGATCCAATCATCTGCACACCTGTCCTCAATCATCCTCCTCTCTACAAAAGCCACTCTCCACACACCACTCATTGTCCGGGCTCGTTCCAGAGAAAGCGGACTTCCAGTAACTCTTGGCGAGTATCACTATCGAGATTACTTACCCAATTGTACTTACCTTATCTCTGTCTCGTTCCAGTCTTCCAAGCGCCAGTCCTCTGTGTCTTCTCAGTATCCTGTCATTAGCGGTGTGTGGCCGTAAGCTGACTTCCGCGTCAGCGGAGGGTGGTGGATCCACGAACTCTCTGAACCCCTCTGGCTTTCGTTCTTGGAATCCTCCAGTCTCGCCACCTAAAACGGAAAGGACCTGTTACTCTCTTCACGTTACCATCCAGCTCAGTATTCATCACTTCAAGTCTTGCTCACCTTCACGAACTCACCATTCACCTCCGGCACTGCTGCTTGTATAAATAAAACACCTTTTGTATAACACTTACCTTCTTGTCCCGTCTGCTTCATAACAGAAGCCCGGACCATGAAAACAGTCAGCAGCATGTGCAACCACGATCCAGAGCCCAGTCAGCAGCTGTCAACCTTCAGCACGGAGCGCCAGCCAGAGCCCGCCGCAGCCGCAGCGCCAAAATCCATCGCATTTAAAGCGACAGAGGACGTCGCGACTGACCAGGTGTGTGAGCCGGCTAGCGTCACCGTGGGGATACTCGTGGAGATCGAGGGCTTGGAGGAAAGCCCCGCCCACACTCCTAACCCTGAGGGTGAGCTGAAACTGCGCTGTGGAGGATACTTTGAGGAATTACTGGAGATATTTGAAGCAGATTTGATTGATTGGTTTGGAGAAATAATTTCCTACCGTCCTGATTCCCCGCTGGTTCCGCCCAGCCGTCCTGAGTTCCCGCTGGTTCCGCCCAGCCGTCCTGAGTCCCCGCTGGTTCCGCCCAGCCGTCCAGAATCTCCGCCAGTCTCATCCAGTCTTCCAGAGTCTCCGATGGTTCCGTCCAGTCATCCAGAGTCTTCTCCGGTCTCGTCCAGTTCTCCAGAATCTCCGCTGGTTCCGTCAAATGCTCCAAGGTCTTCAAAGTTCCCACCCAGCCTCCCTCTCCCGCCTCCACGCAAGCCAGCCAGTCCTCCAGCCCTGTCTCCGCTGCTGCCCGTCTGTCCCACAGCTCACCCTCAGGCAGCGCCACCTAGGAGTGTGGTGCCATCGTGGGACATCCAGGCTCCAGCTGCGCCAAGGCGGATCATTCCCCAGTCCCTGCCTCCATCCTCCGAGTCCTGGACTCCCCCTCGGTCCTCCGACCCTTCGGCTCCGCCTTGGCTCCTGGCTCCCTCATCTCCACCGTGGCCCGTCATCCCACCAGCTCCACCGGGCTCCCTCGTCTCTCCGGCTCCGCCTTGGTCAGTCGTTGACCATCCGTCGCCTAAGGACTCCACTCCTCCGGCTTCACCTCGTCATTCCGTCCCTCCGGCTCCGTCAGGCTCCTCCTTCCCTCCAGCTCCGCCTATGTCCTCTGTCGCTCCGGTGTCACTGCGGTCTTCCGGAGCCCCAGCTCTGCCTCGGTCCCCTGAGCCTGCTGCGTCACCTTGGCCCTCCAGACCTGCGGTGTCACCCTGGCTCTCCGCCTGCTCGGCTGCTCCTGGCTCATCTTCCCCAGAGGCTTCGTCTCCGTCGCTCGTCCCCAGGGTGTCGTGGACCAGTTCTCCACCATGGCTCCTCCCTCCCTCGACGCCGCCCTGGGGGGTCATCCTGGCTGGGCTCTGGACCATCATCCGGCTCCTCCTACTTAATACTACACTCTGGCTTCTTCCTCCTTCCACTCCACCCTGGCCTCACGTTCCAGTCCATATGTCCATCTCCAGTTCGTCACCTGCTCCTCACCCGCCTCCTGAACCCCCACCCTCCCTCCGCTGGTGTATCCATTTCGGCGCGAGGACGCGCCGTTCCGGGAGGGGGGCCATATGTCACGTATCAGTCAGTCTTCACGCAGCTCATCACAGATCACCGTCACCTGGATCCAATCATCTGCACACCTGTCCTCAATCATCCTCCTCTCTACAAAAGCCACTCTCCACACACCACTCATTGTCCGGGCTCGTTCCAGAGAAAGCGGACTTCCAGTAACTCTTGGCGAGTATCACTATCGAGATTACTTACCCAATTGTACTTACCTTATCTCTGTCTCGTTCCAGTCTTCCAAGCGCCAGTCCTCTGTGTCTTCTCAGTATCCTGTCATTAGCGGTGTGTGGCCGTAAGCTGACTTCCGCGTCAGCGGAGGGTGGTGGATCCACGAACTCTCTGAACCCCTCTGGCTTTCGTTCTTGGAATCCTCCAGTCTCGCCACCTAAAACGGAAAGGACCTGTTACTCTCTTCACGTTACCATCCAGCTCAGTATTCATCACTTCAAGTCTTGCTCACCTTCACGAACTCACCATTCACCTCCGGCACTGCTGCTTGTATAAATAAAACACCTTTTGTATAACACTTACCTTCTTGTCCCGTCTGCTTCATAACAGGGACTTGTTCTGAATGATTTACTTCTGTGTTTTTTTTTTCTGTTTTTAAAAACCCGTTTGGCAGCTCTCCAAGATCTCAGATATTGCCTTTCTTTCTCTTTTTTCCCCTCACTCATTGTGTAATGTCTAAAATTACAAAATAATGCAAGCATGTGTTCTCAATGGTAGACTGTATTCCTTACAATAATTTTTTTTAAATGCTCTACCTGTTAAATTGTGTGTTACTTACCTCAGTCAGGCAGTTTGATAATCACTATGAAAAGATCAGACTGTAGAGGCTGTTGGGGGCTGCAATAAAATGCATATTATTGAACACAACTCAAAGTGATCAGGTTTCAGTGATTAATAAAGTAGTAAATGAGTAATGTCAATTTTTATTTTTGCAGCCATGTTTAAACATCGAAACAAGCCTTCTGGATTTCCTAAAACTTTAATGAATGCCCAGATTGATGCTTCTGATTATGTGGAGATTTTAATGGTATTAAGATTTTTAGTATCTAAAACTTAAAGAAAGTTCCAAAAATTAAAAAATTCTGTTATAATTCACTCGCCTCCGAGTTGTTCCAAATCTGTAAACATTTCTTTGTTCTGCTGGACACAAAAAAAAAGGTATTTTGAAGAAAATACCAAGAAGTCTCCAGGCACCATTTGCTTCCATAGTTTTTATTTCTCCCTACTCTGGGAGTCAGTGGTGCCTGAAAAACAGTTTGGTCACAAACAATCTTCAAAATATCTGTGTGTGTGTGTGTGTGTGTGTGTGTGTGTGTGTGTGTGTGTGTGTGTGTGTGTGTGTGTTTATGTGTGTATACCAACCTGTACTGCTTCTCGCCAGCCTGTCACACTTGCTCCAACTGCGCCGAGTCAAAAGACACTAAAAATAAGAGGGAAAGAGAGATGAAAATGTGTGTAATCTGAACAAAGACAATTTGAATACATTTGAACTAGAATATTAGAATAGTATCAGGATCAAAACTTACTGGTCATGCATCCCTCGCTGTAACAGTCTCACACCAGCAACGGCTTCCCTCCCTCCTCACAACTATTTTTCATGGTCTGTATCCACTTAAACTTTGGGAAACCAATCCAGTTGGACGAATGGTGCCACTTGCCCAAATCTGCTTGGAGAGGAAGTCTCTGAAAAGCATGGGACTGGTGCAAAAGTTGTCAACGTACAGCTTGTGAGTCCAGATCTTTCCTTGGATGCCACCATCCTCTCATCAATGGAGATGTGCTGATTTGGATGAAAATATGTTCCGCAGGCATCTCTAATTTTGTCATAGAGAGGCTTTATCTTCCCCAAGCGGTCATAGGCTGCTGTTCCCTTCTTCTTTCTCAGGATCGCTGAGATGAAGAGCGTTTGTGATGTTCACAAACTTCCTACAGGACATGATCTTAGCAGGAAGGGGAACACTATAGATTTGAGACCTCCTCCAGTAGTCAGTCACAGTAGAGACCTTCACAAGACCCATGAAAACAACAAGTGCCTTCATCAAGTCTTCTATGGAGATGTTATGCCATGGCATGTCTCTTCCCTGCTGATTTCTGGATCTGTACGGACTGACTGGCTCCAGAGTTGTATGATACAACATCCTTTTTTTATTGAAACAGGAATAAAAAGAATCTTACTTGGAGTGAGGAGGTCGGACAATCTGGTAAGTTGTAAAAAACCAATCTTCACTCAACTCAATTTGAGCTATATATATATATATATATATATATATATATATATATATATATATATATATACACATATATACATATTGAGGCTACAAGCAAGCTAAAGCTGGCAAATTGAGCTTATTCGTTAAATTTTACAACCACTTTCCCGCTGACGAGTGGCAGAAGCCCCTTCCATGGTGCGAATGGCGCAAGCAAACTCAAATGTTCAAGCTTTCAACTACGCACGAATAGTGCGTTTTATTTGCGCAAGTCGCGTCCGGTGTGAACGCACCTTACCTCTCCCTTTACCTCTACCTCTACCACCTCTTGTAGCTGCAGCAAACTCAGATGGAGACTCGATGGCGATGATGACTGGCGTGCTCTCTTCTGTCACTTAGGACTGGACCCTGGTTTCCAGTCCTCACCGATGTCAGTTGAAGGCCTATTTTACAACACAGAAAAAACACACACACAAGTAAAATTATTTTTCAGTCAAATATATGAGACACAACTATTATTTCATATTACAATTATAAATGCTTCTTTGACAAATAACTTATGTTTATAACACACAGCATTATAAATGCTCAGTGATCCATTCCCTCGCATATCTTCACCTTGTAAATACTTTCCCTACATTATTATTGCTACTATTATTATAATAATATATATATTAACTATTAATATATATATTCATTTCAACACACACACACCAGAGCAGTGGGCAGCAACTGGGGGTTCAGTGCCTTGCTCAAGATTAATTGAAGGTGGAAAGAAGCGCTGTTCATTCACAATCCCCATCTTCAATTCCAGCCTTTCCAATGGGACTCGAACTGGCAACCTTTGGGTTACAAGCCCAACTCTCTCACCATTAGGCCATGGCTGCCCCTGAACAACCGCTCCATTGAACTCCAATGAGCCCCGTTCACAGGACAGTTTAAGTATGAGTTCCTTGGTTTGAACATGGTGGAGCCGGACCAACATATGTCTGGGAAACTTGTTTTGTTGAGATTTTTGGCCGACACGATGGGCACGATCGATTTCAACTGGTCTTGTAAAGGAGCCGTCACCAAAAAGTTCAGTAAAAAATGAGGTCATAAAAGTCACAGTGTTTTGGCCCTCCGAACCCTCAGGTATTCCGAAGATCCTTAAGTTTTGCCTCCGTGAACAGTTCTCCAAGTCGTCCAGCTTGAGTTTGAGAGAAGCGATTCTCTGTTTGCAAAGTACTGCACAGCTTTTCCACTGCTGTCAGGCGGCTGTCCGAGTCGTTAAGAGCTGTTTCAATGTCTCCGATCTTTTGAGCTTGCGATGACAATGTCGTTTGTAGTGTGGAAACGGCAGAACGAAGTTCAGATAAAAATTCAGACCATAGTGATGAGATTTCTGAGCGAATGGTGGACGCAATTAAGTCCTTCAAGGAAGCTGGTGTTATCTCATCCTCAGGTTGCCCTGGAGCGGTAGCATTAACATTAGCTGTCTGCTCGTTCCCCTTATCAGTCAACATTTCTACAATGTTTCTCCCTGATTTTCATGGTTTTGGCATTGTTTTTTGTAAATGTGCAACAAAATTAGTCACTTGGTATATGTATAACAGAAATAAATAATAGTGTTAAATAAAAAGCAAATAATGTTCAAGGAGCGACTTACAACCATATCTAATCACCAAGTCACGTTTTTTAATTCATGGCTTGCCATCACTTAGAATTTCATCGTTGGAAGCTAATCCCCATTGGACTTTCGGAGCTAGACTTAAGGCAGAAATGTCTTGGATTAAAAGATTAGACACACTTTATCCGACAGGTCTAAATGAGACCTAGACCAATTTTCGCAGTTTCTTCTCTAAATTGTCTTTCTATTTTCCTCTTTTAGACATTGTTCTCTTACTCACACCTAAACCTAGCCCTCAGTGACTGTGTGCTGGTCTAGACCTACATCGTAGATGCCTCAGACACTGAACAACTGGCCCCAAAACACCTCAAACACTAACCCTAAGGTCACTATCCCTAGTGCATTTCTCCTTCCTGACACCTAGAGTCAGTAGCCCTGAGGCCCACAACCCCCTTCCTTATACACCTAAATTGGTCACCCCTAAATTAATATAGCCCTAATTGGCACACCCCTATCTAAATTTAACTCTAACTGACAATTAATCAGCCCCAAATTTAATAGTGACTGTTAGGAGTTTGTGTGTTATTCTGCCCTCTGGGGTTCTTTCTGGGTATTTGCTTGCTTTTCAGATGGGTGTTCCTCAAGATAATTCACCGGACGCGGCGATTGGTTTGTCTCCACAACCAACCAGAATAAAAGGACCACCCCAAACACCTTCCAGAGGCCCTTTTGTGCCACCGCGTGCTTGGGTCACTGCCTTTTGATTCGATCTTCGTAGAATTGAGTACCTTGCCAGAGAGAAAGCGTTCGTCTAATGCTATGTCTTGCTAATTGATATGAATTTTAATTTATCTAAATTACCTTTTGTAAATATTGGGTGATTTGTACTGTTAACGTATTAAGGGCGTAGGAGGTTTGACGCCATTACTTTTGTTGTATTGTATAGACCCTTTGCACGTGACGTCACGCTCTACTCGCGCGAAATCTGAACGCCATGACGGACGGCGGAAGAGCTATTCTGTAGACGGACGGCAAGCCAAATGAGTACGTGTTTGAGTTCGTTGTAGTTGTAAAATGGTTATTTCGTGTTGTGCCGTGGGCTGTGCTAATAGACAGGGTAAAGCCAATATATCTTTTTATCGAATACCATTTGATGGGGAGAGAAGGCAGCGATGGGTTGCTGCTATCAGCCGAAAGGACTGGCAGCCCTCCAAGTACTCCAGGATTTGCAGCAAGCATTTTTTACAAGGTAAGGTTCATGTTACAGTTACGTTTACTTAATTTGTGTAATACCACACCGTCATCCTTGTCCAGATGGTGACCCAGTGAAATTGTCATTTGTAACATGAGTAACCTAAGTTAGCTATGTAATGAGCAAGTACCAGCTAGCGTGATAGGGCTGTGCAGTCTAACGTTACCCATTCACAAAGGTAGCTTACGTTAGCTTAATGTCAGGAATAGCAGATTTTGGTGCCACTTTAATGTCTATGCTTCTCTCTGATGCTCATAAATTTACGTTAGAGGCAACATAAACATTGGCACATGTGAGGCTATTTAAAGGGATAGTTTACTTTAAAATGAAAATTCTGTCATCATATACTCCCCCTCAAGTTGAAAAAACAACACAGAGCAGACCTCATGCTGTATTCAAAATGCTTGTAAATTACCCTTTTCCCATCCAGAGGTTGTTTTTGTAATTTACTTTACAAATAGAAAATGGATGATGTGTCAGGAGGATAGTTATAGGCTGGGTCCATGGTTCTAAGCTCCCTCTTGGTGGTACTCAGGCAGATGATTTGTTTTATCAGGACAGAAGAGTGATGACCCAGAAGACCCTTTATCCCCTGATTATGTGCCGTCAGTGTTTGCGCACACAAAGTCCCCAGAGAAGCGGCGAGCCCTGGGAAGTCTAGGGAAGTATGAGGTCAGAGAGGCAATGAAGAAAAAAAAAGCGTCAGGCGTCATCCAAACGTGAAGCTGCCAGGGCACTCCTCAATCTGTCAGCTGAGATGAATGTGTTATGTGAGGTTGAAGAGGAGATTGTAGAAGAGGCGAGTGTAGAAGAGGCTAGTATTAGCGAAACTTGTGGCAAATGTGATGCAATGTGCCAAACCAACCTCACTTCAGACTACATTGAGTCTCTTGAATTTGAGTGTCAGCAGCTCTGGGTGATACGTTTGCTCTGAAGGAGAAGCTGAAGCCCTCAGATCTGGAACAGAGCACTTTTGAAAACAGTGACAAACTTAAAACCTTTACAGGACTGCCCAACTATAAAGTGTTTATGGCAATGATTGATCTGGTAACTCCATTACTTAATGATATGGCAAACATCACCATCTTCCACCAGGTACTGTTGACATTAATGAGGATCAGGCTTAACCTTCCGATTGCTTTTTTGTCATATCTGTTTGGTGTTCATATGTCTACAATTTCAAGAGTGTTTACAAATGTCATTAATATACTAAATGACAACTTAGTACCTGTGTGTGTGGTATGGCCTGACAGAAATGATGTTCAAACATCTCTGCCAATGTGTTTCAGAAAGTCTTTCAAGCATTGCATGTCAGTAATAGACTGTTTTGAAATTACCATTGACAGACCTAAAGATTTGAAGGCAAGGGCCCAGACATACTCTCAGTATAAATCGCACCATAAAATACCTAATTGGTATAACTCCACAAGGAATAATATCCTTCATCTCTAAGGGCTGGGGTGGGCGGTCAACTGATGCTCACATTACAGCAAACAGTGGGTTTTTGGATAATCTCCTACCTGGAGACTTGATCCTAGCAGACCGTGGCTTTAGGATTCAGGAACAAGTTGGCTTGTACTGTGCAAGGGTTGAAACTCCTGCCTTTACACGGGGGGAAAAACAGCTGGGCGCTGTTGAACTGGAAGATTCCAGAAAACTTGCAGCAGTTCGCATACATGTTGAGAGGGTAATTGGTCAAGCACGATCCAAGTACAGGATGTTGCATGGACCTGTGCCCATTAGTCTTCTGATGAAGTCATCAGAAGAAGAAGAGTTCACCTCTCTTGACAAAATAGTCAGAGTGGCTTGCGCCCTGACGAATCTGTGCCCCTCAGTGGTGCCAATTGATTAGCTAAAAAAACTGTTATTCTTTAACAGAGAAGTTTCAAAGTTAAACATTTATTTGAGTAACAATTCCAAGTGTAAATAGTTGAATAAATTCACAAAGGATTGAAACAACATGAGGGCGAGTATATGGTGACAGAATTTTCATTATAAAGTGGAGTATCCCTTTAACAATCAATTGTTTACTTATCCATTAAAATCAGCTGAAATGTAACAGAGTTATTAGTTAGTAGTTGCATAGAACCCATATTTGTGGATGAGAGCTCTTTTAAGACCATCTATTATATACTATTATTGAAGTTATGTATCAGGCTATTGGCTGCGTAAATGTAAGATGGTGTGTACAGTGGCTACTGTATCACTCTGCTGTTTTATAAACCTCTTAAAATTGTCATGTGTCAGTTCCCTTAACACATTCACACTTTGTATTAAATTGAAACATGCAGGACAACCGTTATAAAAGTTGTATATGAGTGTACATTATGTAATTTAGGTTGGCTTTTATAAACGTGTTGAAAGATGTTTTTGTAAAATAAACCAGCCCTGAAACTTTTGACTATGCTGTTGTCCTTTATAAAAGGATATTAAATGTATGTAGAAATACACACTGGCAAATCTTACTAATAATTCAATTACATTTTATTTATAGTATCAAATCATAACAAATTAAAAGAAAAACATTACAAATGGAGTAGGTCTAGACCACACTATAATTTACAAAGACCCAACAATTCTGGTAATTCACTTCATGAGTCTGTGGACTGTGTTTTGTCTGACAGCAGTCTATCTGGGCATGTATATGTCTTGGCCAATAACTCAGGTAAAATGCCTGACCTATAGAAGGCCTCAACATTCTGCACTGCTTCTGTAAAAAAGTCAGCATCAGGCAAAATTCTCTGTATAAAATAATTGGATGTAGACCACACCATGAAGTCACAAAACTTCCGCTTCGTCACAAACAACTGGGCTTGCACCTGGTAGTGGTATTGATGATCTCTGTTAAGTGCATGTGTACCATCTGTGTTCTCAATGCAGAAATGTTTCTTTTCAGTGGCACTGAGGACTCCGGCGTCTTTGGCACAGTGTGGGCACTTGATTTCCAAAATGCCATCGCCACAGCAGGAGCAGGACAGCAAGGCATCTGGAGATGCTCCAAGGTAGGGACGGGAGGTATCAATGTGGAGACCGGCATCACGAACACTTAGGTCCTGATGATGTTGTGCAGTGTAAGCCTCATATGTCTCTCTGGCTTTTTGTTCATGTTCACATCCCCATCTAAAAATGAGAAAAATAATGTTATTAAAGGAATAGTTCACTTTAAAATGATAATTTTCATATACTCACCCTCATATTGTTTCAAACCTGTATGAATTTCTTTCTTCTGCTGAACAGAAAGTAAGATATTTAGAAGCATGTCAGTAACCAGACATTTTCTGGGTCCCATTGACTTCCATAGTAGGAAAAATATATATATACTATGGAAGTCAATGGGACCCAGAAACTGTCTGGTTACTGACATTCTTCTAAATATCTTCCTTTCTGTTCAGCAGAAGAAAGAAATTCATACAGGTTTGAAACAACATGAGAGTGAGTATATGATGACAGAATTTTCAAGTGAACTATTCCTTTAAGTCATCGTAGCTCTTTGAGTGCCCTTTTCATTGGATTTTTTCTCTCATTTCCCTAAGAACTATAAGTACTATAGATGTCAGTACCCAAAATTGGCCTAATCTTAATAGCACATAATATTCTCTTGTATCATATTCTATCACAGATATCACAGATCAGTTTAAAAAGGGTGTAAATTAAATATAACAGGAACGATTTAAAAGGAACATTAGGAATAAATAGGCAAAGGACCTACACCATACACCTGGGATTAAAAATAGATAAGGGCACTCAAAGAGATTGAGGGATGTAATCTGTCATCATGTTTGTAATTTAATGTTGATCATTTGTAATACTGCCTATAATACATATTCCAATGATAAATGCATTTCTTTGTCTTGTGTTTGTTTCTTTGATGTTTTTTTTTAAGCAGGGGCAATCTACATTAGAACACAACATGTATTGCATACATTTCCATAGTTGAAACATAAGTTCAAAGAACATCTAATTCCTTTACTCACTTACACTATGGTGAAATTAAAAACAGTAACTGTATGTTTGTGTCATTATGTCACACATGCCTGGTTGCAACTGTTGAAAATCTGCATAGGTCAGGGTAACAGATCTGCCTAATTAGGGATTTGGAAGGATTTGTAGGGTCTGTCCTTGCAGCTGACTTGAACCTAGATGCTGTCACCCTACCAGCCCTCATGTCAAACCATGGCCTTGACTTTCCCTGTTGTCGTGTCTCTTCCTCAACTTTTACTGCCTATAACATTGTAAATCATAGAAGATGAAATTAATGAAATGACACCTTAAAGCACATTTTAGTCATATCAGATTAGGAGGGATGACTATACCTGCTCTGGTATGTCCATATCATTGAATACCACATCACATTTTTTCTCAAGGTCCGAGGCAGACAGCTTCCGGTTCTGAGCACTGTATAACTCAGTCAGGGGCTGTGGTTGAAACTGTTTACAGTAGTGTGGCAATATGCGTAGGATACCACTCTTCTCTGAAGGGTTTGGAGTTGCATTATCCAGAGCCTTGTAGAATTGTTCTATAGCTGCTGCAGACACACACACTTTTTTTCACAGATGGACAACCTGAATGGCTTTGGTTGTTTACACCACAACGCTTTTTGGCAGGATTTGAGAAATCAATTCCTGATCCCTCTTCGTACAAAGCCTTGCCCGCTTTCAAAGGAGGAAGTCCCCACTGTCTGGGCCCATCAGTGCAGCTTTTGTCTTCCAGATGTTTAACAGCAGAGTCTATTGCGTACAGCAGAGCTGTCAGGTGGGAGCACACCTCTCCAAGGCCCGCTTTACATGTACAGTGGCCGCACAAGACTGTCCCATCCTTCTTCAAAGATACCCATTGGTTGTAGTTGGGTTTCAGACAGTGACTGACTGTGATGCACCTACAATTACAGAAAGTGGCATAGATACATTATTTTTACATGAATGTTATTGTTTAATGCTGCAGTGACACAATAAATGCACATTGTGAATACTTTGCTGTGATTAACTCGTAGAATCTTAACATAGGCTACTGCGAATATAATCACAGATAAGAAGATGTCTAGATGTTACAATTATATGTGGTTACTACGGATCACAGACACACCGTGATTTACTGTCTGCATGGATTAACGTGTGATCGATAATTAATGAATGCACTTCCCCGAGCTGGGATGCGTCCAGGCATCCATTAGAAAGCCACGGCCGACCATGTCCTCTAAAATCATAGGCTACGTGTTATATAAATATTTATCAAGAAATAACTGACCGCATTCTACATTAGAATTCAACTAAGCCATGTAATACAATATAAACCATAGATCGATGTCTTACCTTTGCCATTATGAGGTACCTCCCCCCGGCGTTAGCGTAGCATTGCGTTCCTGTAACCCAGCCAGCTACAAAGAACTGGTAAGCATCCAGACTTTTAAAAGCTTTGAGATCAGCACCAGTGTATGGGGATACCCCGTTTACCACATAGTGGTACAAATCGTGTGGGCCGAAGTCAGGCAGACTCGACAATTTAATGAGGTCCGTGAAAACTGAGGGAGGAAGAAGGTTTCTTCTGTATCCAAACCTGCTATCTCCAACTTCTCCAAATATAATTCTTTGTGAGCACCTACCAGATGCCCTACCTTGACCGATAACGGCACTACAACTTCTTCGATAGAAGAAGCCATGAAGTTTAGTGGTAACGTTAGTGTTATCTATTTTATTCTTTTTAAAACTATTCAAATTTCCCGCTCGTCTACTACTGCTCAGCCTGCGCGTCCAGTTATTTTGCCGTCCAGCATGGCGTCATCACGTGGTCGTGGTCACGTGTTTGCAAAGGGTCTATTCTATCATCATTTTAGGACTGTAATTTGAGGAGTGTACAAGGTAAATCTCTTTAGCAGCAGTGTGACAGTGAATAGCACAGGCACAATTACTGCTGTAAACATATCTATTGGTACAATATGCGTCACATGACTATGGCCGGAGTTTTTAGAAATAATCGTTTTCTGTGATAAAAACGGGGTTTTCGTGTAAATGAGAGGCCAAACCGCAGGGAAATATCTGCGCTTTCCCTTCGTGTAAACGGGGCCTTAGTATATAAGTCCTTATATTGTCCTCCACACATAAAAAAACTAGAATGGCAACAATCATGAATAGATGTACTTAATTTTCCTCTTTTCGAGGTTGTGTATATTTTATAAATATTTGTTACCTTAAACTTGGATTTTCTTATCACCATTGTAAATACGAAAAGCAATTGAGTATTTGTCTTGATGGACATAATTCCTCAATAATTCAACAATTTTTCCGGTAAGCAGTTTCGGTTTCTGTTTGTTTCATTACTCCACACACCTTGTTTCTTTAGTAACAGACAGCCAAAAAAAAAAACACTTTAATTTGTCTTTATGATTTTTCTTAGTGTTGACTGTCTTAATCCCTAGATGTTAATTATAAAAACAACAACAGCGAAATAGGAAGTCATAACAATGACTATATTCATGGCAAGAACCAGTTAATCTATACACAAGTCTGTCCCAATGATAATAGTAAGGACAAAAAAATGAAGACAAAAAAAGAAAAAAGAAAAAAACAGTGGGTCAATATTGAAGACAATTTTGCTTAAGTGAATCACATCAGCATCAATCTCTATTCCTCCATTGTTCATCATTGTCAGGGTCTTGTCTTATTGTATGGAGAACTTTTCTCTGGCTATTGAGGAAAAAAAGGTCAAACTTGTATCAAATTTTGGTTAACACATGTACATAAACTTTTTAATTTTTGAGGGGAAAAAACTATGTTCAATAATGAACATCTCAAAACATGCCTTCCCTATTTTAGCATACGTCTTTTGGCTCAGGTTTTGAAAAGAGCACGTTCATCCGGGGAGCTGGTGGTGTAAGCTAGTAGCTGGAACAGTTTTGTGTAGCCCTCCAGCAATCTCTCTCTGTGCTTCAGCATTTGAAGGAAGAATGCAGGATGAAGGAGGGGATCCATATGGGAAAACACAACAGAAAAAAAAGGACTGTAAAACAAATGAGAAAAAAATGGATTTAGCTTATTCTTTAGCCTTCTCAAAAGTGATGCTATTTTGCAAAAGTGCAAATTGGAACAGAAAAGCTGTGCAATCGTTTCTCTTTTGTTTGTTTTCTGGTTGCATGTGTGCATTATGTCCTTCCTGTGAAGTCTGAAATGACAGATTTTATGAGACCTTTTCAATTACATATATATGAATGATACAGTACAAGAACTCTTTGAATCAGTGCCCAGCTAGAATCTGTCTCAATGTGATGTACTTGGAAAGAAGTAAATTTGCTGACAGTGTGCACAAATTTCAGCAGCCAAGCTTGAAATTTTTAGCACATTGTGTTCATTTGTCAGCAGCTCTGTAACTGGAAGTGGAGGTTTGTTTGAACCATCTCCTGGGAGAACAAGAGTGTAGTATAACACTGTTTTATACAACAGTTCTTTCTGGTTCTCAAATATGATAAGAGGTTTTCAGGCGAGAATGTACTTGTTTATAGTTCAAATATGCCGTTTGTTAATAAAGATAACGTCTGTTTGAAAATTTGCTACGTCGTTTTCGGACGAGCGAGACCCATATCGTCAGGGGGTGTTCTGCACTCATCAATCCGCTCTAGAGCGCTCTCACCACGGCCAGATCTTCTGGAATTCTGGCTCTTCTCCAAAATGCAAATTAGCAGCACAAAAAGTCACCAGGTGTTGTCACTAGATGTCACAAAAAAAGTAAATCAATCAAGCAAGGCCGTTCTTTTATAATGCGTAAGACTCCTGTCTTTTAAACCTTGTCTTATCTAATGAATCTGCTTCTCCCTCTGACCCATGACCTATAATAATTCATTTGAAATTAATGATGTAAGAGTATGTGTACTCTGTAAAAAGAGTACTGTTTGAAAAAATTCAACTATTAGCGATGAACAGAGTAGTAATGAACAGACAAGCAAAGTGATATAGAATGTGAACCATCACAGTGCTGTTATACTAAATATCACCACTCCAAGGACAGAAATAATGATTAAGTATTGCAGTACGTCACGAGTAAAATCAACTCCACATTGTGTAAATGATTCCTCATGGAAGATGGCACTCTCCCAGTCTATGTCAACATCCACATCCTAGGGATTAAGCATTAAATCATTAAAAATATCGAATTACATTTGCACACTATCTGTATCATCATAAATGAGAGAAATGAAAATCATTCCTACCTCTACATTATCAGGCTTGTGAATGTTGTTATGTAGAAGTCCCACCTCCTACACCTGCTGGGGCTCATATTTCCCTCAGTGTGAAGGGAGTGATGATCCCTGTCCTCTGGAGATATCCAGCAGGCCATCTTCTTCAAGACTCTGCAGGACATCTTAATATGTGCATACTGCTGTCCACACATCACGCCAGAGCAGGGTCCCCAAACTTTTTTCTGAGAGGGGCAAATATTTTTTCTTTTCTTTAATGGGGGGCCAGTCTGTTTATTAAAGAAAGACAGATGGGCCGGACTGACTACTAGTAGTGGCATCTGACAGATGGGCCGGACTGACTAGTAGTAGTAGTATTATTTTATTATGATTTTACTTGTATTTATTCTACCTTTTAATGCTAGAATAGTTTATTTTGTTAGGCACCACACTGACAACTGATAATTTATTTTCAAAAGATATACAGCTGAATCTCAATAAATAAGAATGTCATGAAAAGTTCATTTATTTCAGTAATTCAACTCAAATTGTGAAACTTGTGTATTAAATAAATGTAATGCACACAGACTGAAGTAGTTTAAGTCTTTGGTTCTTTTAATTGTGATGATTTGGCTCACATTTAACAAAAACCCACCAATTCACAACAAATCTCAACAAATTAGAATATGGTGACATGTCAATCAGCTAATAAACTCAAAACACCCCCAAAGGTTTCCTGAGCCTTCAAAATGGTCTCTCAGTTTGGTTCATTAGGCTACACAATCATGGGGAAGACTGCTGATCTGACAGTTGTCCAGAAGACAATCATTGACACCCTTCACAAGGAGGGCAAGCCACAATCATTCATTGCCAAAGAAGCTGGCTGTTCACAGAGTGCTGTATCCAAGCATGTTCACAGAAAGTTGAGTGGAAGGAAAAAGTGTGGAAGTGAAAGATGAACAACCAACCGAGAGAACACCAGTCTTGAGAGGCTTGTCAAGCAAAATCGATTCAAGAATCCACTGTGTTTTTTTAATCACACGTCAAAGTCTGCCTTCATCATTTTAAGCACTTCCACAGACTTTTCAACTAGAAATGGGGCCACTGGGTTCTCAGCTGAAAAACTTTGGGTAACTGGGAGATGAGTGAAGTCTTGCTTTCGCACCTGTCCCACAAGCAGTGCTAGTTTCACCTCAAATGTTATTGAGTCATTTTGTCATCGCTCTGAATTTTCTAGCTGCCTCACGCATCACCTGTTCGATTGCGATGACACAGTTTGTTAAATGTACCAATCTGTAGGTGAATTTAACAAATAATTAGGCAATATGATAATGACTGAGGGAAATTTTAGTTTGAAAGCCAACCTTTATAATCAAATACCGATATGATAAAAGTAAAACATATATTTACAACTTCTAATTTTCATTTTTCATTTTCAAAATATGTCTCTGGCATTGTTCAGAGGGCCGGTCCAAATGTGGGGGTGGGCCACATTCGGCCCGCGGGCCTTATTTTGGGGACCCCTGCTATAAACCATTACTGTTCATTTGATTGGAGAGAATACAGCTTCGCTCCTCTTTTGTCAATGACTGTGTCACACCCTCCACCAAACACAACACAACACACTACACCACACCCAGCATTTAGGACTCTAAAGGGGCCTCCTGCATCCACCAACCAGCCAAAGAATTTGGCGGCCCTAGAATTTATTTCTGGTCCCTAGTGCTTCCTCGTAAGTGGGAAGAAAACTTTTACTAGAGTGAGTGTTTAGGAGAGAAATCTGAGGCTTAAATCTGCACAAGAGTCATTCAGAAGCTTCAATTGAAGATCAAAGATTTCAAACATTCTTTTTTATGCTAATGACTCTGTCATTGTGACATCATTCTGTGTATTTCAATCTGGCAGTGTGTTCTTCATGAGCAGTACTAATTTGTCTCGGACACCACAAATTGAACTCATTACTATTAATAAAATTGCTCCAATACTAGAACACACTGATGTCAAGATACTGTGCTGGGAGGAACGACGGAGACATAGATCAAAGGAACAGTTTATTATAGTCCAAAGACACAGGGTAATCCACACAAGGAAATAGGAAAGACAGACGTATTGGAAAATAGAGACCCAACAGAGACAGAATGCACAGACTTTGATTTTAATATATGGGGTAACTGGGGAACACGGGTGCACAGAATGACTAACTGGACTAAAGGAAAGGAACGCAACCAAAAAAGGGCACACAGAAACAAAAACAGGTCCATATCCCTAGCATATCATCCCCCTTCTGGAAGGTGCATCCTTGCACTGATGGAACAACAGGAGGAGAATGGACATCCAGGAGGAAAATGATTAACAGAGTCCAAGGTGGAGATGACGGAGGGAGGAGCCTTCCTCTGTATGTCCTCGTGTCTCCTTCCCTTTCTCAGGGAACAAGGGTTGTAGTTGTAGCCCGAAACGGTGATGTTAAAAATGCTAACAATGTCCTTTAAAGGGATAGTTCACCCAAAAATGAAAATTTGATGTTTATCTGCTTACCCCCAATGCATCCAAGATGTAGGTTACTTTGTTTCCTCAGAAAAACACAAACGAATATTTTTAACGAAAACCGGTGCAGTCTGCCAGCCTTATCATGGAAGTGGATGGGCACCAGACCTTTAAAAGTAAACAAAAACATGCACAGACAAATCCAAATTACACCCTGTGACTCATGATGATACATTGATGTCTTAAGTCACGAAACGATCGGTTTTTGTGAGAAACTGAACAGTATTTGTATCATTTTTTACCTTTGATACACAGCCACGTCCATCTCTCCTGAGCACGAGTTTGTGCACGTCACATGTGCACGCGCTTCTGGCGTAGTATACGCAAACGCCGTAAGCGATCTGTTGCATGTATACGACACTCATTGTTTACACAGAGCACAGAGATTGTGGATATAGCGGCTATTCAAAATGGTTATTACTTGCGCGTATCCTGATTGTTTAAACCGATTTAAAGCTAAAAGATTACATTAGTTTGCACAAACTCATCCGGGACTTTTCACTGATTTCCCCCTACGGCGTTTGCGTATTCTACGCTAGAGCGCGTGCTCATGTGACGTGACTGCCAAACTCGTGCACATTACAGATGGACGTGGCTGTGTATCAAAGGTAAAAAATTATATAAATACTGTTCAGTTTCTCACAAAAACTGTTCGTTTCATGTCTTAAGAGATCAATGTATCATCATGAGTCGCAGGGTGTAATTTGGATTTGTCTGTGCATGTTTTTGTTTACTTTTAAAGGTTTGGTGCCCATTCACGTCCATGATAAGGCTGGCAGACTGCACCGGTTTTCATTAAAAATCTTCGTTTGTGTTTTTCTGAGGAAACAAAGCAACCTACATCTTGGATGCATTGGGGGTAAGCAGATAAACATCAAATTTTCATTTTTGGGTGAACTATCCCTTTAAACTCTCCTGGCTGGCTCGCGCTATGCTTTTGGGGCAGCGGTGGCCTAATGGTTAGAGAGTCGGACTTGTAACCCAAAGGTTGCAGGCTCGAGTATCAGGTCCAGCAGGGATTGTAGGTGGGGGGAGTGAATCACAAGCGCTCTCTCCACCCTCAATACCACGACTGAGGTGAGTCCCTTGAGCAAGGCACCGATCCCCCAACTGCTCCCCGGGCGCTGCAGCAATGGCTGCCCACTGCTCCGGGTGTGTGTTCACGGTGTGTGTGTGTGTGTGTGTGTGTGTGTGTGTGTGTGTGTGTGCACTTGGATGGGTTAAATGCAGAGCACAAATTCCTAGTATGAGTCACCATACTTGGCCTCACGTCACCTCCTTTCCTTTCCTTATTGTGCTTCAACCAAAAAACTGCACCTTCTGTGAGATCTTTCAATTCATGATACAAATGTGAAGTTCTTACATTGTAGACATAGCAAACACATCCATATTATTCCTTGCTCTTTTATGCATTACCGTGTCAACTAGCTATATTGTGTTGGACTGAGCTTAAAGTGTACTATGGACAAAACATAATGCTTCAAAATTTGAATTAGAACGTTCCATTCTATACATTTTGTTTGAAACTCTTTCTACACTAAGGGGATCTGTTGGGTTTCTCTCTATTATGAATCTTCATGTGCCTGTCAAGGCTTCCTTTTAGACTAAAACAGTTTCCACACTGAGAGCATGTGTAAGGCTTCTCTCCAGTATGAACTCTCATGTGCTTGTTAAGGGTTCCTTTTTGATTAAAACTCTTTCCACACAGTTTGCATGAGTAAGGCTTCTCTCCAGTATGAACTCTCATATGAAGGTTAAGGGTTCCTTTTTTATTGAAACTCTTTCCACACAGTTTGCATGAGTGAGGCTTCTCTCCAGTATGAACTCTCATGTGTCTGTTAAGGCTTCCTTTTTCATTGAAACTCTTTCCACACCACTGGCAGGTAAAAGGGCTCTCCATGGTGTGAATTTTCTGGTGGACTTTAAGATGTCCACTTTGAGCGAAACTCTTTCCACATTGAGAGCAGGTGTAAGGCTTCACTCCAGTGTGGACCCTCATGTGAATGTTAAGGCTTCCTTTTAGAGTGAAACTCTTTCCACACTGTTGGCAGGTAAAATGGTTCTCCATGGTGTGAAATTTCTGGTGGACTTCAAGGTTTCCTCTTTGATTGAAACTCTTTCCACACTGTTGGCATGTGTAAGGCTTCTCTCCAGTGTGAATCATCATGTGTCTGTTAAGGCATCCTTTTAGAGTGAAACTCTTTCCACACTGTTGGCAGGTAAAAGGGTTCTCTCCAATGTGAATCATCATGTGTCTGTTAAGGTGTCCTTTTAGGATGAAACTCTTTCCACACTGTTGGCAAGTGTACGGCTTCTTTCCAGTGTGAATAATCATATGTGTTTTAAGGCTTCCTTTTTGAGTGAAATTGTTTCCACACTGAACGCAAGAAAAATAACTCCTAGTTCCTGTAGTTTGAGCTCTTTTTTGTTTAGAAGTCTTTTCAGACTGTAAGGAACAAAAAAACTGATCTTTCTCTTCAGATTCATTCAGATCTTCTCTCTCCTCTTTCAGCGCTGTTAGGTCTAAGGTGGAAAAAAAGGAATAAAAGTTAACCCCAGTTTAGTGGCACAAAACAATTAACATCAAAACATGTAGATATGTAATGCATGTATGCTAGATCCTATACCAGGGTGTCCAAACCTGATCCTTCTCAGCCGGTACCCTACAGAGATTAGGCTGGCCGTTATACAATTAATAATAAAAAAAAATCTAGGAAATTTAATGACAGAGTTTAGGATCTACATATATCTATAATCTATACACAGACTGATCTCAATGTTTCTGTACCATTTTTGTCTCCTAGGGAATAAAATGCAACAAATTTAGAGAGAGACGAGGAAAAAAAAAAAAGAAAAATTCATCACACAATTCTTTCTGAGGTTTTATTAAGAGGGCAATTATGTTAGCCAATCAAAAAACGGGTTGTTACACTGACCTGTTAAGCCAATGTCAAAGTTTATTCATCTAATTTAAATCACTTTTAAAAACAACAAGTGTTTACTAAAGTGCTGTACAAGCATACTTAATTTAAAACAAAAACACATACAGTAGTGTGGAAAAGTGTTGGCTTCCTGATTTTATTTTATTATTATTAATTTTTTTATTTTTTTCATCAAGATGAGTTCTGGCAAAAATGAGACAAGCCTTTATGTTCTTTTTGCTCAGCAGCGTTTTTTGTCTTGGAACTTTCTTGCCATGCAGGCCATTTTTGCCCAGTCTCTTTCAAGCATGAAATAATGAACAGGAAGCCAATGGAGAGGTGCCAGAATTGGTGTAATATGTTCTCATTTATGTGTTCCTGTCAACATAAGAGCAGCAGCATTCTGTACCAACTGCAAATGTATGAGAGAAGCCTGGTTAATACCTAAACATATGTATAACTCTTTCAAAGTCACTAAAAGATAGAAGAAGAGCTTGACATTAAGACTTGATATGCGCTTGTCCTTTAGACAGCTAAATCAATCATCCATTTGAAGAAAAAAAGTAAAAAGTTATATGTAATAAAAAATAAAAAAATAATTTGTTGTTCAAGTAATTTATTTACAAGCAATATTCTCATTACAATTTCATTAGCTCTAACATAAATAAGCATGTGGTATCTGTGGTATTTATCACATTAAATTGATGGATGTAATTTTGTATCAGGATTAATTTAGATGTAGCTTTAGTCAGCATGCAGTAGCTAAATGTCATTACTTACATTTCAAGGTTTGTGCAAATGACTTTAACATAAATAATTTTCTTAGATACTTTTGCATAATTAGCCTAAGTGCTAGAAATCAATGATTCTAATATTAGAAGCAGATATTGGGTTTAATGTTACTGAAAAATATATAATTTTTTTAGGCTAATTCCATATTATTGTTACAACTTAAATGCATGATCTCATAATGCATTGAAAACAAATGCTCAGTGTGAACGCAGGATATTGAAGGAAGCGTTAGTATTTGTCATGTGATCTCAACACTTCTGTCAAATGTCTTAACATTTCTACACTCCTGTGACATTTCTGTAGTGAATTCAGCTTTGAGAATGAAAACCAACCTGTTTGTTCCTCAGTATCTTCATGTTTGACTCTGAATGTTTCTTTAATCTTCATGTCTTCACTCTCCTCTTTAATAAACGCCATCTTTCTTTGTTCCTCAGTATCTTCATGTTTCAATGTTTCTTCAATCTTCATGTCTTCGGTCTCCTCTTTAATAAACGCCATCTTTATAATAGTGTGTCACGTGGATCTCTGTTGATTCTCCAGGAGTTTTTCCTGTGTGTTTGAACACTTTGTCCTGTTTAAGATGAGAATAATTAAAAGAAAGAAAAATCAATGCAAACAAAATCTCTGGGTGCGTCTCAATCAGCTCCAAGTTCAGTAGTCAGTGCACTAGTAAGACAATCAGAGAGTTAATAGACTTCTTTATAAAATGTATAAAATATACAAATTACCAAGAAGGTTCATTTTTAGGTAGGTTATTTTTGATTATATAATCAAATATTTCAATTATTTGCATATCATATCTAATATATTACACTCTCATGAAATCATTCTCGGTTGTGATTCACTCGTGTTTGTTTGTTGTTGTCGTTTGTAGTCCGCGTGCCGCTGAATCGAATCACTGAATCATTTCACAAATGATTTGATTCAAATGATCCGGATTCTGAGTCTCTGGCTGCATCCGAAATCGCATACTTCCATACTATTTAGTAGGCAAAAAGCAGTAGGCGAAGAAAAAGTATGCATGAAATCTCAAACACCACAAAAGAGTAGGCGAGATTTACCAGGATGAAGCACTATTTCTCGCGAGATTCAGGTGTACGTATACCTAAGTATCGTTCGAATATGCCTACTTATCTACTATATAGTAGGCGAAATGGGTACGTGAGAAGAGTAACCACAAAAGAATAAGCAAGAGATCCCCAGATGCCCACTGCGTCCCGCCCAGATTTCGAAGCGCCGATCTTTTCTACTTTTCTATCCCAGAAGCCCACGGGAGATCAATAGCCTAAGTTATCATCGAACTTGATGGAGAACAGCAATGAGGGTGTTTTCAAAAGTGAGTAACCTTACACTGTTCCTTGTGTCACAATCGCGTAGAGCAAACTGTTAAATCGTTTCAGGTGTAACAGTATAGTATATTTGTGACTGTTCTGTAAAAACATGTTTTATATGTATAGCAAACAGGGGAGATCCAGTAAACACGTATATCTCCAAAGTGAATGTACATAAACCACATACATCTTAAAGATGATTGTTAAATGTCTATTTAATATGTGATAGAAAATGTTCGAAAACAACTGCAGAAGAGCACGTAATAGACATCTGAGTGTTGTGTGCTGTTACAGTAGAATTCACTGTTGTCAACACTGTTTACTTTATATGAATGGAATGTAAATAAACGCATGTACATATAGTAACTGAACATAACTGATCTTTTTTATTAGTATAAATAGAGGCGCATTTGTGTTGGATAAAATGCGAGTGTAAATGCAGTGTTGAGCACATGAATCACAGAGGTGACTTGAATCTTTTCTGGATGTTACAGGGACAGGACGTGATGGACGGCAGAGACAGGTGAAGGTGGACACGCTGGTCAGCTGCTTCATCAGAATAAAGCTGCAGAATTGGCACAGCTGTTGATGGCAGTTTTTATTTACAGGCTGTGAACACATGATTGTCAGAACAATTACTTTGAATAAAGCTTTGTTTTATGTGTCTTTGACTTGTATTTATTTAACATCAAGGTTACTTTTATTTATTCTTTTACAAATTTATTCGTGTTTCTTGTTGTCAGTTAATAAAATATAGCATTAATTCATTACTTGACTGAGAATTGAGATGTATTCACATTGACTGCATAGTCATGAATATGTCATGCATATGGCGTATTAAAAAAATGCATGTTCATTTTACTAAAAATATAATTAATTAGTGGTTAGCATTTATCAGTATTATTGTTCATAAGAGTTGGTGTTGTCTAGCAATGCATTCCGAGGTCATCTTTAATTTCTAAGTAATACTTAATTTTTTCGAGTGTAAAATCAAAGGTCTTCTGCAAAGACGTGATCTTCCAGCAGCTGATTGACGTCTCCTCTGAGCAGATATTACAAACATTGCAAACAAGGAGGGCAACGTACTAGGTAGGGTTGTCGTGATGCCATTGGGTGTTTTGTGCACCTGTCGCCTTTAATTTATTTTATTATCACTGCAGTACTTATAAGTATACAACCGCAGGAAAAGATAGTAGGCTGTTTTATCAGTAAAAAATCATAATGACAGAAAAAACTGTAAAGGGTTTGCGTACATGTGATTCTCTACATGTGAAAAAAAGATTAAATATCTTTAAATTATCGTAATATTCATATAATCATAATGCATTAAAATTGCATGTGTTGTTTTTTGTTATTTATAATCCTCGGGGATGAAACAAGAGAAATCCCACAATAAAAAGAGGAAAACAAAGGAGATTTCAAGCCAGTTTTGCGTGTGGATAAACAATTTTGCACATAAATAAATTAAAAACATATTCAAGTGGTTACGATTTTAGTTTTTCGTAATAAAAAAAATACATCTTTAAGGATTAAACTGGGTTATAGCCTAAAAACGTACTACAAACATAAAGGTATCTGTTTCTTCTGGAAGACCACAAAATGAGAAATTTGATCAACATAATAATATATACAAACAGATAATATATACAAATAGATGAATTAAACCTGTCGCTCATATCTTTTAAATTGTTGCTCTTGTTTTAACGTCGTAGATCACATGATAACGTCATCATGGCGGATCACATTCATACTCAACGAGATTTGGCTGTAGAGTAGGTACTCTTTTAGCGCTTGTGAAGTACCTACTTATTAAGTATGCGATTTCGGATGCAGCCTCTCACTTCTTATCATCACTCGATTGATTCATGATATAGAGAGAGAAATGAGATGCACATTCTCTGTTACTAACGTCTTAAGTAGGCTTACACTAAATAAAGCATTACAACGTTAGATTTAATAGTTATGTTTTATTTTACATAGCTTGTAAAAACGCTTTAATTGATGCAACAATATCCATTGGTTTAAAAACTTTAAAAGCACAAACCTTTCTTCATGTGAATCACAACAGATGAGGAGCCCGCGCAGTTTTATGACGTCACGTCACCAGAGCAAAATAAAAGTCCCATTGGTGCACTGCTCTCTAGAATCACAAACACATCACAGAAATGCTGTATATAGAATAGAATTTCGTACTCATATGATGATGCTTTTATAAAGTTATTAACTTCGTGAATGTATTAATAATATTCTTCTTTTTTAATGTAAATTTATAACACTTTGTTTTATGTTGATATACCATTAAGTTCACATAAAACTAGTTAATGCTGCTGTGTAACTGTTACAAAGGTTTCAGTGGTAATGTTCTTTTATGTAAGCAATTTTGTTTTAAATACATTTTTTGTAGTGTAAAGGAATATGGTGCATTGATTATTAGCTTTTCATTTTCGTTAATTGGCCAAAAATATGCCAACACATTCAGTTCCCTCCATATCTTCTTTTATTAACAGTGAAACGTTTGGGTAATAAATACAAGACACAATAAACTGTTTATTAGAAACTTTAACTAGAAGTACATCTATCAGAAAAAAATGCCATGTTGTATTAGTGTTATGATTTTAGTGAAGTTAAATGTTTAAAGAACAAAATAGCTTTAATACACCTGCAGGAGACTTGTTTGAGCTGGTCCTGTGTGTCGCTGCGGTCATCCAGACTGACTAAAACACTCAATCACTGGAGTTTTATTCAGATTTCTGGAGGCTGTTCTTACAGATGAAGACAAAGCTCTCAGATCACAAGCTTAAACACAGTATTCAAGGGATGTGATCAGTTCTATACTGTACTCTAACTATAGCACTCATGATCACAGAGATCAGGGAAAGACATTCACACACAACTCAAGTGTTCATTAGCATTAACAAGCACAACAGTTAAAGAGGCAGAAACATCGAGAGCATCACAGATTTGTATTCACACACACCTGAAGCAAAAGAGATTCATTTACAATTGAACATTTACCTTTTTGCTGAATTTCCTAGGCAATAATTTAATTTCAACCAATATAATTTTGTCTTTAACAGTAATGATTGTCACACCTATGGACTGTCCTTGTGTTTGTTTTTGTTTCCATGAGCTCCTTGTCCTTGTTTTTCCTGATGTTCTCTAATGCCCATATTTGGTTTTCCTGTTCCTGTTTCCATTGATTTCAGGAGTGTCTTGTCTTTCCTTTCGTTTAGTTGAGTATTTAAGAGTGATCTGTTTGTGGTTTTCTCCTCTGATGTCTTACATCCTCCAAGTGAATGTCTTTTAAGTTTTAAGTTCACTCCTGAATTTCCTCATCTCCTCGTTTACCGCTCCGTAGAGTTGTGAAATATGACAATGATAATGAAATGATAATAAATAGTAAATATCCAATCATAAATTTGGAAAAGAGGATTTTGAGTGCCTTACCAAATTGCTTAATGTACCTGTGTTAAAAAGTAAATATTTATTTTTTGAAAGTACAAATAGTGATTATATAAACTTAATTCTTCAAGATTCTTTACACATAAAGGCAAATGTATACGCCTTTATTTATACCCAAACTTATTCAACTGTGAGTAGTACTTCATTACTATTTATGAAAAATATGAATTGCACATGTATTTGCACATGTTTATTAAATCTTGATATTCTACATTATTTGGATTTTCATGATTTCCAAGTTACAAGTTGTGTAAAATCATTAGTCAGGAGTGAAGGGTCAGTAAAGCAGACTCAGTGCTATGAATGGACTTAAAACCTGACTGAAATTTTCCAGAAGTACTTAGAAAATACCAAACACAAACTGTTCTAGTACCTTAGGTTAAAGAATTTTAAAATAAATATATTTAGCTTTAGGAGTGTGTGAACATGAATGTGAAATCATGCTAAGTGTCATCTTTTGTCTTTATTGGCTGTTGATGTTTCTGCCTCATTTCTTTAATTGGTGTCTTTGTTTCTGATCAATATCTGAGTTAAATATGAATACAGAGGCTGAAGGTGAGACTTTCCCTGATCTCTGTGATAATGAGTCTATAGTTCTGCTGATTGGATTAGAGTCGCTGAAAATCTGGACAAATTCCTGAAACTCTTTACATCCTTTGCATATTTTATCTTCTAATGACGATCCTGAAATCTGTCTAAAACTCCAGTGATTGAGTGTTTTAGTCAGTCTGGATGACCGCAGCGCTACACAGTAACATCTCAATCAAGATCTGATGAAGATTCACTCAGTCTCCTGATCTTCTCTTCTGAGTTTACTACAGGTCTGGATATTGCGGGTATTTTGGTTTCAAAACTTGTAACTTCACTAAAATCATAACTCTTATGTAACATGAATGCACTTCTAGAGATTGAGTTTGTAAAGCAGGTATTGTATCTTGTATTTATTAACTGAACTGTTCACTGTTAAAAGGGAAGATGAGGAGTAACAGCTGAATATGTCGATATGGGTTTTGCCAATTAAAGATGCAGAAAAGGTCATAATCAAGTTTAATAAAGGAATGGCAGAGAGGATGGGAAATGGAAATCAAGACACATTTTTCTGTTCAATCTAAAGTTAGAAACAAATGTTTTTGTACTTGTCCATCCTGTAGGGACTGAGTTAAACTAGATTGAGGTTGGGGCATTGTGGGATAAAAACTTTTTTTGTATATTGTAGGAAAGCATCTTTTTTTCTTTTTTTTCTCCTTTAATATTCACTGACAAAGACTGTTGATGCTGATCAAATACCATGATGTGAGTCTTAATTTGAAGTCATTTTCATTTATTTGAGCAGATCGGCTTTTTTAAAGAAAAATAGAAAAAAATAGCGCACCTTGTAGACACACAAAGCGTAATATTTTCCCTTCTTTCGGCGCTTCTCACTCCAGTCCAGCGGGTGGCACTAACAGACACACTTCTGTTTGACAAACACCATTAAACCTAAGAAGAAGAAGATTAGTTTCACTGCTCTCTGTTGTTTTGTTGTGATTCGGTTTTAGTTCAGCCTGTGAGAAATGTAGTTTCTGTAAACAGAAAAATACAGTTTTTGAATTCGGTCAGTAAATATCTGTAATATTCTCATCCTCACAGCTGTGACTAGGTTTGGAAGCGAGCAGGAATATCTGGAGAAGTATGAGCTGAACTGAGATCTGATGCTGTGAAGATGTTTGTTAAAGTGGAGAGTGAGGAGAACATGAGTGAACTAGAAACCTGGAGAATAAAACAAGAGGAACCAGAACTTTTGAGAAAAAAACTGGAGGAACCAGAACCTTTGAGAATAAAACAAGAGGAACCAGAACTTTTGAGAATAAAGTTGGAGGAACCAGAACCTTTGAGAATAAAACAAGAGGAACCAGAACTTTTGAGAATAAAACTGGAGGAACCAGAACCTTTGAGAATAAAACAAGAGGAACCAGATCTTTTGAGAATAAAACAAGAGGAACAAGGAGGTTGGTGTTTAATCTTCATTCATCTTTAATGACTGTTTGTGGTACATTATTTCAAAGTTATATTAATACTGAGTTTCAAGCTGCTTTAGATTTAGTTAATTGTAATAGAAACAATCTTTAAAGCAGATCAGTCTGTTAAAGTATAGATGGGGCAGCAAAAGCACTTCCAGATCTAGTAAGAAACATTTAAATTCTGCACAGAATTTTTGGTAACATTTGCTATGAAGCTCTTATTTATAATACATTATAAAGTATTTCTAAGGCATTGTAATGAATCCATCATAAAAAAAAAAAAAAAATCTTATAAAATATTCTCATGAATAATCATAACAATTACAATATACTAAAGTACTTGAGTATTAGGGGTTCTAACTTTTAAGAATATGATTATTTATTAGACACAATGGGTGGCATATTAAATCTACGCAATTTTTAATGGACTATATCTTGTATATAATATAATTTTTTTTTTTTTTTTTTACATTATATTACATTTTATTATGATGGGCCCCCTGGTCTACTGACTAGAAGCAACTTTCCAACTACATGTACATTCCAACTACACTAACACTCCTTTATTAATAGTATTATTCAACTTAGGTTAAGGTTTGGCTAGGTACAAGGTTCACATACTTGCAAAGTTACATATCAGTTTGTCTTTTGTGCAACCATCAAAATACAGTATTAGAATATATTTAGCATACTACTAATAATAATTATTGCTAGCTGACATGCAGTTGAATAGTTACTTATCAAAAGCTGTCTAAAGGGTACCATCAAAATAATCTAACTAATAATACAAACGTGTCATGTTACACATTCATCCGATACATTAACTTTTGGCTCTTTGATAGATAATATTATTGTTATTATTATTACTTATAAGTGCTCTTTGTATGCTTTCAGTAAAGTGACATGCGTAACATGGTAATATATGAGACTTGTGTTTTAACTATGAGGAGATAATCACACGCTTATAAGCTGTAACCGCAAATAAATAAAAATTATAACACATTAAAACTGTTTTATAAACTCGTGAGATGATACAACATAGTATAAGTTTTTTTTTTTTTATAATGCACTATGAATTCATTATAGTGTCTTAAGAATACCCTTAAGGTGCGTTCACACCGGACGCGAATGAAGCGGCAAGCGCGAGTGATTTACATGTTAAGTCAATGCAAAGACGCGAATAGCCATCCTGCGGCGCGAAACGCGCGAATGGCGCAGCGCGCATTGAGCGTTTCAAGCGATTGCCGCGAGTTCAAAAATCTGAACTTCGGCGGAATTCCGCGCCGCGGTGACCAATCAGGAGCTTGCTCTAGTAGTGACGGAGGCAGAAATCCGAAACAACAATGGCGGACAAAATCACCGTTGCTGTCTGTGGTTCCTCGGAGCTGTACGATACATCTTTGGACTTTAGTAGAAACAGGAATAAAAGGGATCTTGCTAGGAATAAAGTGAGTGAAGAGGTCGGACAATCTGGTTAGTTTTAAAAAACGCTCTTTACTCAATTTAACCTACATATACATACATATTGAGACTACAAGCAAGCTAAAGCTGGCAAATTGAGCTCATTCACCTATTTTACAACTACTTTCCCGCTGACGAGTGGCAGAAGCCCCTCCCTTGACGCAAATTCGCGTCTGTTGTGAAGAAAATGTCACGCGCGAATGACGCGAGTAAACTCAAATGTTCAAGCGTTCAACTACGCGCGAATAGCGCGTTTTTTCCGCGCAAGTCGCGTCTGGTGTGAACGCACCATTATAATGCATTATAAATATGGGCTTCAAAGAAAGTGTTACTGAATTCTTTTATGAACAGATCAAACACGGCTGATGCAGAAACAGTAGTGTTAGCTATAGTCATGTCCAATGCTGTTACATCATTAGTTTCAGGGTTTCTACATTTTTGGAGAGAAATTCAAGAACTTTTCAACGAAATTAAAATGTTGCATGCCCCCCGACTCAAATTTAATGTTTTGCTGTAAAATGTGTCTTACCAAGAAATAAACATGTAATATTGTTTAGAAACTGCGCTTACACATTCAAAACAATAGTAATCTTAAGGTTGACTTGTTATTCACTTTTTAGCATCAAATGATGATGTGTTTATGCAGTTTGAGGTTTAAAAACATGTTATTTTCCACATACTGTACATTATTGTTGCTACTCTCTGCCCTACCTTTCTGAAATGCTTTGAATTTCACAAAACTCACTGTTGATGGAAACCGAGGTGTTCTCTGATTGGTCAGCTATCCATGCTTTGGAATTGGCCGGATACCTCAAGCGTGTGTTGGAAATGTTACACCCCTAACCATGTTGTGATACCATTTCTTGGCGCATCGAGACAGAAATGATAAAACCCATTATAAACTAGGCGTTTGTAGCATAGGTGCAAACTCGTGTTTGAAAAGTCAGTACTAATAAAACATAGCCTTAAAGTCATCTGGGGCGACCGTAATATATCTCAAAATTCACATTTTTATGTTTCATTTAGACTAGTTGATCACATATCAGTAAGATCAACTTTTGAAGAAAGACAAACTTTAGTCCACTTTCATTTTTTGAAAAACATTATTTCACAAGTTTATTCTATAATATCAGAGTCTACCTCGTAATCCAGTTAAAATACTGATTTTTACTTTAAAAGCAAAAAAAACTGGATTAGCATTTATAAAGATATTACACATTCAGCAATAGCATACCACTGATTAATATTTGAGGCTAAACTGATGGATATTTGGTTATGAATTTAGTGTAATTATTGCTTTCTTATCATAAGTCGCCCCAAATGATAAGAAAACCACAGGTATAAAAATTTCAGTTAAAATGTACACACAAGAGTTCAAGATGAAAGAAAATTTAACTTTTTTTATTCAAATAACATTTCAACATTTAAATATAACAAATCAGAAGGACACTAACATTTAAACTGAGCAATTCCAATAGGGTCCTCACACCATCGGCTTGGGCCCTAATTAAAGCTGCAAGTAGCAACGAACGGGCCCTTGCCATCTGCGCAGTTGCCATCCCGATAGCATCAGGAAAATGGTGCCCAGTTGGCACATGCATTCACAGTAACACTCTACCAGTTTGGATTTGAAGTTTACAGAATTGAAAGGGTTGCACTTTAAATTCAACACACAGACACATACACACAATATATACAATTTTGCCATCCAGTTTAATTTCTTAACATTAACTATATTAGTTAACGTGAACAATAATTAAATAGCATTTATTAATGTTAATTAATATTAAGCTAAAAAAAGTATTCATACATTATTATAATGTAAATTTGTATCTTTTAACAGTTTATATACTGTGAATTAACATGAATATGAACAAAGTTCATGTGGGTATACAGCAATAGACAATAAAGTGCCATATAAACACTTCATTCTTTCAGAATATCTTTAAAAAACAAGTTGAGTATTGTAATGAGGCGATATGAATATAACTCATCTTATAATGGTATAATTTTCATATTTATGTAGATTACACCACATCAATGTGTATTTCTTCCTCAAAGATGGTCTGCAAAACAGCATTATTCCCTGGTCTCTCTCCCTCTCTCCCTTCCCCCTACACTCACTCTAACACTCAACACACATACTTACAAGCAGGCAGAGTGAGAGCAGATTTCTGATTTCTTTTTTTTTTATTTTCTTTAATTCATAAAGCCTTGTATACTTATGAGATTAACAGCATTTGCTCAGAATGACTAGTTCTCTGTCACTTTAAAAAATAACCACAAAGATATCCAAAATATGCTCGCAATTTAGCATCTCCAGAATCTTCTCTTCATGTTGATAAAGTTTGATGTGAACAGCATGTTGCTCTTATGATGAGTATGAATTTGTTTACAGCCTAATTTTTCGCAAAATCCACATTAAAATCAAAATATCTGGCTTCCTGTTGGTCGTAGCTAATAAGTTTAATTTAGAAAGTTGTCCAGCTTGATGAGAACAATTTAGGTGACCAATGTTTAATAGCTCATTGTAGCATACAGTCTAAACCGTTTATTTGATCTACCCTGGTCTCCAACTTTCTGTAGCTCTAGTGACTCTAGCACACTGCTATAGAAGCTTTTTTTCTTTACCTCTCTCTTTTCCTTGCAAGATACTCTGCTCTTGTTGCAGGGTCGGAGTGGACTTTCTGTCTATGACGAGCAGTCTTCTCTTTGCTTGTTAATCGTGCCATCTAGGAAATAGGTAAAACAGGTTAAAACTTGTTTAAAATGAATAATGCATGTATAGTCACATAAATGGAATGTCATTCTGTATATATTTTAAAATGTTCCTGTAGGATTGTACTACAACTAAAAATAAATGTTAATCCCTATAAAATGAATGTAAAATGGCTGAATTTAGAATAAAATATACAAATAATTACGCTTAAACAATTAACTCTACGTATATAATTGATGTATATAATATGAAAACTACAAATACAGGACCTATATCTATCATTTAAAACACTCAGCAGTGGTCGCCCCACATAATACTCGGTCACCCCATATGATGTTTTCAAGTTCACTCAAGTATAACAGGCTAACAGTTAGCCTCAGAAACCAAACTACCTTCCTCTAGTGACATGCCACTATCAAATTTATCATCAAAATATAGATTTGTGGGAAAAAAATTATAATTCACAGTTTTGGGGTGGTCGCCCCACATGATGACCAAAAGTGACTATGACATTACAGCAGTTAAAAAACTTATTTTTCTTACTATATGAGAGAGACTGAGTTACCTTACAGTTGTTTCCAGGGGATCTTCACTTGTGTCTGGCTGATGCAATATCCCATCCTTGAGATGTTTTTCAAAATAAAGGTCCCAAAATTGTCGTTTGTTGAAGGTCGCCCCGGATGATATGGATAGAATCAACATAATTCGAACAACATTCATTTGTATATTATGATAGAAACATATGTGCAAATGCTTTACAGTTTTGTCAATGGATGTAAAACATGTTTGAAATTATGCCAACTAGGAAAAGGAATATATTTAAGTTGATTTTAAGTGTTTTTAAACCAGTTGTCCTAACAAAATGGACAGTCACTCAATATGATGTTTTGACTCTTCGGATAGCAGAAAATGATGAAAAACTTAAAAATTTGGAGAAGTAAGAGTGGTTTAGTAGGTGAAGAAGGTATAACAAGTAGATGAGAAATTATGTATTTTTTAGTTTTTTCTGCAAAATAAAATTAACCCGTACAGAAAAAGGGGGCATCACGTATTGACCCAAATATAACTTAAAACACTGTTTTATAGTTGTGTCCTCATTTGAAAGGCCAAACAAAGAATATTTGCTTTTGGAATGAAATGCACTGCGTCTCCACAACATGGCGCTGCAACACTACTACATCCGGTGAAGTTGCGCCTTATTTCTTTTCATATTCATATTTTTATGGGATGTGTTACGCTAATCTACTCACGCCGTGTTGTGGACAAGTGGGGGGGTTTGAACGAGCCAATTTAGGGAGGTGTGGCTGAGTCTTAACTTTCATAATAAATATCTCTTTGGTTTTGAGAATTTAAGCTTTGCAGCTTCACAAATCTTATCTAATGCACAAACAGCTTGTAACACTCCAAAGGAAACCGCATCATATGACCCCTTTAAATTATCTTTGTTATTGATATCCCACACACCAGCTCTACCAAATCCGCTTATGGCGACACCATCTGTAGGACTTATTGGCACTGCTCTCAAATGCTAGTTTGTTCATGTTTTTAAGCTTATAACAAGTTACTGAAAATGAACCCTTTTTACTTTTTATTTCAGATTTGATTCAAGAAAAAGAGGAAAATGAAGAATCAAGTCAAGTTGAGGAGAAAAAATATTCCAAAAATGGAGAAAAACCTTTGAGTTGCTCTCAAGCCAAACAGAAATATTTAAATAAAAGAAGAGCAGAGAAATGTTCCACCTGCACTCATTGTGGAAAGAGTTTCACTAGAAAAACAGGTCTTGAGCGTCACATGAGAATTCATACTGGAGAAAAACCATTTACTTGTGATCAATGTGGGAAGAGTTTTTCATGCTCACCAAGCTTTAAGGAGCACATGAACATCCACACTAGAGAGAAGCAGCACACATGTGATCAATGTGGTAAAGTGTATTTAGCGGATTCAGGTCTGAGGAATCACTTGAAAGTTCATACAAAGGTGAAGCCACATTCATGTCATTTGTGTGGAAAGAGTTTTTGGTGTCTACAAAGTTTGCAAGTATATGAGAATATAAATACTGGTGTGAGAGAATCCATGTGTTCCAAGTGTGAAAAGATTTCTACTTCAGTAACTTATTTAAAACTGCATAAGAGGATCCACACTTATGAGTGTTCACAGTGTAACAAGATATTCAGTAAATCAGGAGACCTGAAAACGCATGAGATGATCCACACTGGAGAGAAACCTTATAAGTGTTCACACTGCAACAAGAGATTTATTCAGTCATCATATCTGAAAATACACGAGAGGATCCACACTGGGGAGAAACCTTATGAGTGTTCACACTGCAACAAGATATTTAGTCGGTCAGTACATTTAAAGACACATGAGATGATCCACACTGGAGAGAAACCTTATGAGTGTTCACACTGCAACAAGAGATTTAGTCGGTCAGTAAATTTGAAAACACATGAGATGATCCACACTGGAGAGAAACCTTATGAGTGTTCACACTGCAACAAGAGATTTAGTCAGTTAGTAAATTTGAAAATGCATGAGATGATCCACACTGGAGAGAACCCTTATGAGTGTTCACACTGCAACAAGAGATTTAGTCGGTCAGTACATTTGAAAAGACATGAGATGATCCACACTGGAGAGAAACCTTATGAGTGTTCACACTGCAACAAGAGATTTAGTCGGTCAGTAAATTTGAAAACACATGAGAAGATCCACACTGGAGAGAAACCTTATGAGTGTTCACACTGCAACAAGAGATTTAGTCAGTCAGTAAATTTGAAAATGCATGAGATGATCCACACTGGAGAGAAACCTTATGAGTGTTCACACTGCAACAAGAGATTTAGTCGGTCAGTACATTTGAAAAGACATGAGATGATCCACACTGGAGAGAAACCTTATGAGTGTTCACACTGCAACAAGAGATTTCGTCGGTCAGAACATTTGAAAACACATGAGAAGATCCACACTGGAGAGAAACCTTATGTGTTCACACTGCAACAAGAAATTTAACCAGTCATCATATCGGAAAATACATGAGAGGATCCACACTGGAAAATAACCGTATCATTGCACTGCATGTGGGAAGCATTTTGTTCAATCATCTGAGTAAACACAGACATGCAAAAAAAATCAGTTGCTTTTTTTGTCAATATCTCTGGTGGATTTACACATAGTGCTCTAGCATGTAAACGTATACCCATCCCTACTTATAAATTAGTAGGAGAGAGATCAATCTCATTAGTTTTCACTTTTTCTTTCAGTAGTTAATGATCATTTTGCTTTCAGTCATTATTAAATGTTATCTTTTTATTCATACATTATCTTCACTTTTATATTTTATTAACACCATTTATGGTCAACTGATTGTATTTGCATAAGAAAAAAAAATATTTTATCTTTAATAGTTGAAAGCCATAATGTTTTAGGCTTTGTTTTAAATATCTAAATAAAGTTTTTAAATGGAATTAAGTTAAAAGCCTTTATTGCCTTTATTTTTCTGCATACAATGAAATGAGGAACATTACTCCTGACTGGTGTTAGAAAAAAAATATGAGACTAGAGACTACAGACTGTACAGTATCATCATAAAAGTATATACAACAACCGACGAGTCGTAATATTGCACATTGAGAGATATACATAGGCCTATATGGGGAGATGCGGGGGGAGTGAATTTCAAAGGAGGGGTGGCTTTTCAGTTCCAAGTGGATATAGGCATGACATTCTGGCTAATGCCAGAGGGGCCAGACTATTTTCTTTAATGTGTGTGTCACAGTCACCTGTCTCACCAGCCGCTGTCACCCATTTCCAGTCAACCGTCTGCCTTACTACACTACAAATCCCAGTTTCCCTCTTTCTCACCTGCTCCCTGATCCCAAAAGAGATCATGGAGATCCACTCAAACTAGTGCAAACCACAACACACACACTATATACTTATTCACAGAAATAAGTATTCTCACTGACAGCGATGTGTAGTGCAACATCTTACACAAACTCAGCTGTTAATTACATGACCAAATGTTTTCTGTTTGTTTTGGAAAGTGAGAAATGCACCTGTAAAACATTATTGACACTTTTCTAACTTTGTGTTTGGACTATTCAAATTACTTCCACAAGAGGAAAGAATGGTGGACTACACCATGCCACAGGTGCCAGAGACAGGTACCAACATTCCACGCTTCAAGTCTCCAGCAACAGATACGACCATAATCTGAGCCTCCAGCCTGTGAGGAAAGAGATATTTTCCACGAACAGAGTCTTCGTCCAGCGAGACAACAACAGATGCAGCATGTCCTGAGTCTTCATCCAAGAGAGACCAAGTTCTGGTCCAAGATCTCTAGCCTAGAGAGGCAGAAGACAAACAGACATTTGCAACAATGTTAAGCTCCAGAGAGCAAAACTTCACTTCAGGTACCTTTGTTCCAAGCTAAGGGCCTTCAGCACCTAGACCTGGGCCACATCTGCGTTTTCCAGATCTTGTGACGCTTTGGTGCTCCAGGAGATCAGCATCCTACAGTGCCCTCAGTACGAGAATGTATCTGTTAGCGCCTCACCCTTGCTGAGCAGACTCAGTACTTTGTTGCTCTGTTAGTGTCCCTTCCTTCGCAGGTAGCAGACTCAGAACAAAGAGTGTCTTTTGAAAAGGAACCCTTAAACCTTTCCGATGAGATTAGAATTTGCCACTTCTCCCTTTCCATGCTGTGATTGGCTGGTTGCATTGGAACATGGGGTAGCCCACCCTTCTTTTCTTCTTGTGGATTTAATTTGCACAGTTCTAACACAAAGTTAGAAATGTGGCATTAAAGTTTTACTGGTGCATTTCTTACTTTCCAAAACACAGTCAGTAAACATTTTGCACGCAGTGACGCCCAATTAGCTGCCACACAGACGTCCTCTACAGACACTCCTCTGAATAACGCCCATGACGTAACCATGCCCCTTGTCGAGTGTGCGCACACCACCGTAGGTAGGGGCAAACCCCTGCTTCTGTATGCAATAGAAATCGCCTCCACAATCCAATGTGAAAGGCGTTGCTTACACAGCGGTCTCCCCCGAACCAGGTTGGCAAAACACACAAACAGCTGATCTGCATGTCTGACCCGTGTCTGCTCCACATATGCACTGAGAGCCCGCACAGGGCATAACACATGCAGCTTTCTGTCCTCCTCAGAATCAATAGAGAGGTTTGACAGAGCGGGCAGCTCAAATGGTAGAGCATTAAATTTCCCTGATGAGACTTTAGGCGTATATGCTGCAATCGGACGCAACACCACTCTAGATCCATCCAATGCAAACTGGATGCATGTGGGATGCACTGACAGCATGCAGGTCACTGTAAAAGGGATTAATACATATAATTTAGCTCAAAGGGAATCGAATAAGATTCAATAGGGAATTTGAACAGAATCGCTGTTTTACGGCTGTTCCAGAGTCGACCCGCGATTCATTAAACAAGTCGTGTAACAGAAACTCTGCAATAGATATTACTATCCAGAATATAGTGAAACACTATATATTAGCACAGTAGCAAAATCAGCAGTTTAAGACATTAACTTGTAAGCACAAAACAAAAGATACTTATCTTTTCTAATAAAAATATGATTTTATTGGATAAACCTAACACATACAAACTAATCTAACATAAACACACATTCACACAGGTTGCAGAAAGAGAAAGTGAGCAAAGAATGAGTTTAAAGGAATGAAAATATGAAGTCCCAAGTTTATAGCAATATGTGCAATTGCTTAGACCTGAACAACCATCAATCACTTAATTAACCCTCGTATTGAGTCTCTCAAAGAGGTTATTAAACTTTATATCAAAATGCACCAGTTCAGTTAGAACCTGGAGGTTACTTGCGCGTTGCCTTTGTATGAAGGGAATTCCTGTCTGTCACGGTTCAAACAAGGAGGTCTGGGTCCAAATGCAGGTTGGAAAATGTTTTAATGAGAATAACCACTGAACAAACAAAAAGGCCAACACGGCACAAACTGAAAGACTAAATAACAAAATCAAAAACTAAATCAAAAGCCAAGATCTGAGAATACACAGGAGACGAGACAATGCAGACATGAAGCAGGAGAGAAAGGTGAGAGTATTTAAAGACCGGATAATAGTGAACAGATGTGAGTGAATCAGTGTTAACGACAAGGACAGGTGAATGCTATCAGAAGTGCAGTGCAGGAACAGCGACCTCAGGTGGCTGAGGGAAACCCCACAGCCCCAATCATGACAGTACCTCCCCTCAAGGGAACGGCTTCCAAAAAATCTAGAGGGAGGAGGAACAGGGGAAGGTGAATCAGGGGGAGGGATGGCGGGCCAGGTCCGTGCAGCGGAGTCACGCAAGCAGGCCTTGCCGCCCGCGGAGCCTCAGCGGACGCCGCCGCATTAGGCACGGAAATAGCGGACATGGCCGCGTCAAGCACGGAGATAGCGGACGTCGCCGCGTCAGGGACAGGACGCGCAGCCGCCTCAGCGCCAGGAACAGGACGCGCAGGACGCACAGCCGCCTCAGCGCCAGGAACAGGACGCGCAGGACGCACAGCCGCCGCAGCGCCAGGAACAGGACGCGCAGCCGCCTCAGCGCCAGGAACAGGACGCGCAGCCGCCTCAGCGCCAGGAACAGGACGCGCAGCCGCCTCAGCGCCAGGAACAGGACGCGCAGGACGCACAGCCGCCTCAGCGCCAGGAACAGGACGCGCAGCCACCTCAGCATCAGGAACAGCGATGGCGGTTGTCGCCACCTCCTCGCGGAAGAGCGTCTCCACTCCCTCCGCAAAGCAGGAGCGCTTCCGTGCAGCCTCGGCGCTGCGGGCGTCCATCGCCGCCAAGCAGGCGTAGATGAACTCAAACCTAGCGGCCGACGCCGCCTCAAAAGACATCCCTGCAGTGTCAGGAACAGAGCGGGTGATCGCCGCCCCCAAACGCACGTCCGCCGCCTCCTCAAAAAAAAATCCTCCCCGCTAGACCCATCTTTGATGTCTGCATTCCGTCACGTTAGCACAGAGGAGGTCTGGGTCCAAATGCAGGGAAGGTGTCTTTAATGAACATAAACAAATAAACAAACAAAACCAAAACCAAAAGGTCAACACGGCACAAACTGAAAGACTAAATAACAAAATCAAAAACTAAATCAAAAGCCAAGATCTGATAATACACAGGAGACGAGACAATGCAGACATGAAGCAGGAGAGAAAGGTGAGAGTATTTAAAGACCGGATAATAGTGAACAGATGTGAGTGAATCAGTGTTAATGACAAGGACAGGTGAATGCTATCAGAAGTGCAGTGCAGGAACAGCGACCTCAGGTGGCTGAGGGAAACCCCACAGCCCCAATCATGACACTGTCGCTCATTCTAAAGGGTTTTCCCGAGGTTGCTGATTGGTTGGTGGTCGGTCAATGTGATGTCTTCTTGGGCGTTGGCTGGATGTGAGAGTTGTGCACTGTTAAAGTTCAGGTCCGCGAAGACGTTTGGGTCGGTCGCGGCTTGCACAAAACTTAAGAGAAATAAAAAGATTAAAAGTAAAAGACAGAAGTGTAATGATCTCCTCATGTTTCCTTTAGAGCAGCGTATGGCATGCAGGCCAGGCAGCGCCGAGACGCGGCGGCACAAGAGAGCAAGGGTATGGAGTAAGCGTGAGAGAGTAAGAGGGCGATTTGAAGGTGTCCTGAGTTTTTAAACTCAGCTTTTGGACACATCCCAAATGGTGTCTTGACCAATTAAAACATTTTCCTAATTCAAAGGACTGTTAGTTGCTCCTCCCAACCATAAATCACAATGTCATCTGATCAGTCCCGTGATCCCAACTTTCCTGCTCTTGGCAAATTAAATTTGGACTTGATTTCGATAACGAGACTAAAATACACTTTGCAAAGAATTGAATTTCACACATGGCGTCCAGAACGAGAAACAAATCCCACGAAGGCACCATTGATTTCGCAACGGGCCTCAGACGCCACGCCCCCTTAATCTCCGCAATCAGGCACTGATACAGTGATAGGAATTTACGCCCACTCCATTCTTCAAAAACACGCCTCTTCAATTCCCTGTCTTGCGGACCGCCCCTGGACAATATGTCCGCCCCACCATTCAGATGGCCTGGGATGTGTACTGCCTTGAGCGATGCTAGATATTTGTTGCTTCATATCAGAAGCTTCCATGCGAGTTGCAACAGGGGAAGAGAGCGGTATATATACGACACTACAGTCATGTTGTCAGTCTTGATTAACACATGTCTGCCCTGTAAGCGCTGCGCAAAGTGTTCCAGTGCCAGATAAACCGCCTGCAACTCCAAATTATTCATATGACGCTGCTTCAGATCCTCTGACCACACCCCTCTTACAGGGCTCCCCATCCCTGTAATGACGCATCTGTCGACACCACTATATGTGAAGTAACTCTGCCCAGGTGAATCCCCTTCGACAACGAGGCGGGGGTTCTCCAGGGAATCAGAGCCTGAATGCATGCTGACGTAATTATCACCTGGCTGTTCAAATGCCCATCGCCCATTCGTGCTCATCGCCCACCTCTGGGAATGCACGCATAAAAAGGAGTCCCAGCTGGACGACTGCTATCATCGAGGCCATGAGCCCCAGCTGTTTTAACACCAGATGAAAATGGATCCGCTTGCCATTCTGGAAATGGGCCAGACTGCTGCAAAAGTCCCTCGCCCTTCGTACCGACAGGATAGCTGTGTTCTGTACGGAATCTATCTCTAAACCGAGATATGAAATCTGCTGACTCGGAAACAGGGAGCTCTCCCGTAGATTTATTAAAAATCTAAGAGCCCGTAAATGAGAGACAAGTATTTGTGTCTGTAACATCATTTGCTCTCTGCGGCCAGGAGTAGGTCGTCCAAATATGCGAACACTCTTATGCCCTGATGCCGTAACAGTGCCAGCGCCACACACACACTTCGTAAAGACCCATGGGACCAGGGAAAACCCGAAGGGCAGGACTTGAAATTCGTATGGCATCCCTTTGAAGGAGAACCTCAGAAACTTTCTGTGCCCCGGGTGGAACGTGACGTGGAAATACTGCGTGCGTGCCCGCCCCGACTCCCAGGCACCGGGCCTCGGTGCTGTCGCTGCCGCCGGCCTCTTGGCTGGTGGGGGCCGTGAAGACACCCCAGACCCTCGTTGAGCAGCCGACTGCGCTGGTCTGTTGTACCTCCTCGGCATCGAACCCTTTAATGACTCTGCTTGTTTTCTTTTTTTTTCTCTAATTTTTTTATTGAAGGTTTTCTTTTTTTTTCCACATTTAAGCAGAAACAGTGTATTACACTGTTGCATTAAACAGATGTGGAGAAATACAGCAAACAAAACAAACAGTAACAGTAACAGTTGCTGGTATCTATTATTTAAAATAAAGTACTTGAAACAATCAATCTTTAAGCATCAGTTTCAGTGTCATATTGCATCCATTATTCCCATTTATTATTAAAGGCATTTTCTTTCATTCTAAGCCGATATGTCATTCGTTCCATGGTGTAGACCTCTCTCACGATCTCTAACCACTGATTTGTATTGGGGGGTTTGGCCTTGTACCAATTTCTTGTTATTGCTTTCTTACATGTGACCAGTAATATTTTAGTTAAATATCTATCTTCTTCTTACACATGACTTTTCAAACTTCCAAGGTACATAACTTTACATTCCTTGGGTATTACATATCCTAGAATATCTTTCATTATATTGTGCACATTTTCCCAGAATGAATTAAGTTTATGACAATTCCAAAAGATGTGTGTGTGGTTTGCTTCTTTCTCTCCACATAACCGCCAACATATATGTTGGGAGCCAGTTTGTTTACTCTTCCATTTAGGTGTAATGAAGTATCGGGTCAGATTTTTCCATCCAAATTCTCTCCATATTCTAGAATTTGTAGTTGAGTGTTGCGTTTCACACATATCTTGCTATTCTTCTTGGGTAATACATTTATTTAATTCTCTTTCCCATTTTTTTTATATGTATAGCGTGGAAGTTGCTTCTGAGTCTCTCAGGCTTTGGTACAATACTGATATTACCTTAAAATAAGTTCCACTGTACGTCTTAGTCAATACATCAAGTACACCATTTAAAGTTTTCACAATTTTTATTTCCTTCATGAAGTAGTCTCTTAACTGTAAGTATCTGAAGTGGTCCCTATTTTCTAATCCATAGCTTGTCTTTAGCTCTTGGAAGCTCATTATCTTCCCATTCTCTAACAGTGTACACATGGCTGTAAGTCCTTTCCCACCC